>NW_009714415.1:0-24231 GCF_000703405.1 Apaloderma vittatum
TCCGGCTGAGCCAACCCAATACAAGGGGGCTCAATCAAACGTTTAACTCTTGGAAGTTCTTGCTTTGGAAAAACAAAAAGCCATGTCAGTGGCCAACCATGGCTAGTTCCAAACACAAAGCATGGAGGAAATAACTCTAATTCTAACTCACTGTTTTGTTATTAGGAGGTGAGAACAGTATTTTGCCAGTCCGGCTGTATACACTTGCTGTGGCCAGTAAGGACATTTAGGCTCAAAAGAGAAATGTGAAAGAGGAGAGAAATTATGAACAGTCCTCCTTCACTCCCCAGAATAACTGAAATCCATTTCAAAACAACAACATGGTCCTCAAAAACATGGGTCAAAGTAAATGCATTAAAAAGGTTTCACTTAAAAACAGCCTTTTCCCTTCCAACCAAATTCCCAACTTTCGTCTTAGGCAATCTTAGACTCTTCACTCTATTAATAGCTTAATGCATGATAAATAATACATTATTCAGAAGGAACTTGTACTTTCATATTTGGTACAATACTTGCAAGCTACTGGCACTGTCTTCCTCTTGATTTCAAGTGACATGCCCAAAGTCTTTGCAAGGAAAAATAAATCTGCTCATTCAAAACAGATACTGTTTTTGCCCAGCTGAATGCATCTTTTCCTTGCCACCAAAGAAATAAGAAATACTAAGTTCAAAACGTACTTCAAAGGAGAGGAGAGCACATAAAAAAGGATGAGGTGTCGTATTTAATTTGGGTCACATCACTTCCAAAAGGACATAGCAGAATTATAAAAGTTTCAAAGATGGGCAATAAAAATAATTTAAGACATGCTGATTCTTCTCTATCAGTAGAGACTGAAGACGTTGAGACTTCTTAGATCAAAGAAGCAAAAGCAAAGGTAGAGATGACATGAAAATAAAGAAGACAATATGATAAAAGGCACAGTAAAGATAAATTGAGGTCTACCATTCAGTCTCTTTCATAATGTAAGATCAAGGATACATTCAACACTATCAGAAGGTCACAAATCTGACACAAGGCATTATCCATCTGTGGAACACAAGAGTACACGATATCATCAATATAAAGTGCTCAGGTTGAATAAAAAACCTGATGGGTTACACATGTACCCGTTCCAATGGCATTTTTTAATTACTGTTCTGATTCACCCAAATCAAATCCTTTTCTTCGTCTTTCAGAAGAGAAATTCCCTGAACTCTAATTTTGAGTGTCAAGAATATTTCATTTTCAGTTTATCACTGAACACTTCACTTTTTATACAGTCATAAATCACAAAACAATAGAAATTGAAACAAAACATTCTTGGTTTACTGGTGTCAGTAATTCCATGAAAAATATCTGTATCTCATATTGAGCTTTTAAATGTCTTTGTAGTCTTCATTGGAGGAAAGTGAATTTATAAATATTGGAATTTCAGAAGTGAAGCTAGCACCTTTCCATAAGTACTGTAAATATCTACACTTTCAGTGTGTCTTTAGTATGAAAATAACCCACATTGCCAAGACTGAAATAGCATCAAACATGAATCAACTGCAAACACAAACAAGAAAACAAAAAGGTGCACACTAACAGCACGTGCTCTGGCAACACATTGCTGTTACACAGCTAGGAAAGCCTCTGTGAGACCATGGAATGTGTCAAGTTGGAAGGGCCCCACATAAGGATTCTGGGCCTTCATTCACTCCTTACGTGACCATAATACACTTCAAGGTACAAGGCAGGTTTTAAACAACGTGTGGAAGTAAACTTTTTCCATCTTCCACTCTTTTCAGTTGTAGTGGTTTGACCCTGGTTGGAAGCCAGGTGCCCACCACAGACGCTCTATCACTCCCTCTTCTCAGCTAGACAGGGAGAAAATACAATGAACACCCAGGGGTTGAGATAAGGACAGGGAGATCACTCACAGTTACCGTCCCGGGCAAAATAGACTCGACAGAGCCCCCGGCATTGGCGCTCTCACACCCAGGGGAATCTTCCAGCAGCTTCTCACAGAAGCCATCCCAGTAGCTCCCTCTGCTACCAAAACCTGGCCACACAAGCCAAATGCATCAGTTCACTGGGGAGTTGAGCACAATCGTTACAAGAAAAAGAAAGTGCCTCGTGCCCATGGTGGCAGAGAAAGACTCATCCTCAGCGTGCAGCTCCTTAGGGGCTACACTGACCGAGCTCCTCTCCGGTCGGGAAACAATGGCTTGTTCTGCCGGTGAGGCTGCAGACACCACGTCGTGGTGAAGTACCTTCAGAAACCAGAGACACACAGAGACATGCAACTGTCCTGCAGCAGCTCTGAGCTAGAGAACCTCTGAACGCCAGAGAAGATACTTGACAGCAGCAGAGAGGAGGAGAAAGCCTATCTGCAGGAGAACAGAGGAGGAATGTCACCGATATACCACTTTACATCTGTGTTACTATTTTCTTGTTGCTATGGGGATACTAGAGAAAGTGGTTAGCATTTTGTATTCAAAGACCCACGTAAAGTCTAGGTGTGAACACTATCATTTGTTTGCAGCCTATAATTTTCTCTTCCAAGTAGTGTTAAATAGTTTTGTTTGGGGGGAGGGTATTAATAATATTCTTTTCTCTATTCACATGTTAAAATTAGCTAACCTTCTACCTGCTCTGGAGAACGTCCAAGAAAGTCTAAAGCAACGACAAGCACTAAGTTATCAGGGTAAAACAGATCTTTTTCCATATAATTAAAATTAACGTACTAACTGGAATACTCTTCATAGAGCTGATGTTATCTTGCTTTTTATGATGAGGCCATCTACAAAATTAATTCCATCATATTTAACTTGAGTGTCAAGAACCAGACTTCAAAGTACTTTAGAGGAAATACCTTTGAAAATTTTAGTAATGATTACAGGGGCAGTCTAGAAGTCCTTCCTCATCCTAATTAAACAACATTGCCTGCATTCTCTGAGACAGGATCAGTGATGGAAGTCAACAGAGGCAAATACTGGAATTCTTATTTTTTTAGTTGCATCAACACAGAAGAGGAGAAGAAAACACACAGTATACACTAGGCTGTGTCTGTATATTCATCTGACAACTTCTCATTTCAACCTGAAAGAAAATATGACTCCTCACATTTACTCAATCAGGAACAAGTAGATCCTGAAGAACAGACTCAGCACCATGAAAGTGCTAGCAACACTTTATTTTTTGTATTTCAATAAACTGTTTGATGTTCTGCCTGAAGGCTTAAATTGTGCAGGAGAAATAAGCACACCTAGCTAGTGATTGCATTGCTGCTCACTTATCTTCAAAATTTAAACTCCTCCTCAATATTCTCAGAGCTAAATCCTAGGAGGTTCAGTAATGCTGTCAGTCCCTGTGCGGAGAGCGTTTTCTACACAGTTTATGTACAACAAAGATGTAACAAAGTAAAATACAAAATGAAGAAAATGCCAATTTTCAGTCTCTAGCCTAGGCTATTTTCCTCAAGCTGTAAATAGAAGTTTCAAACGCAAGCTAAGTATCAACTGGAGACAGTTTCATGGCATCAGGGAAGAGCTGTACAGAAAGGTTTGCACTAGCAGGTTTCTCAGCATTAGTTACAAATTCTGAATTATTTCTCCCAAGCCGCAAGGGCCATTACAGTAATTTCTCCTAGAAATCTTGACAGGTTCAACCATATTCAAAGAGTATTAGTGTTCAGACTGATAGGAGTGTGGACAGGGAGTTAGTTAGTATGTTCCCACTTCTGTCAGTCATACTCAAAGCTCACAGAGATCAACCGAAAGCGTCCACCTGACCTCAAAAATTTCTTAACGTCTGTTAACAACATTCGAAAGATGCAGTTTATGCAAATAATTGATTACTCAAAAGTAAATATAAAAAGTTGTAAGTAGGCATATAAACATACTAAAAGGCTATTTCCCCAGGGAGCCTGAGAAAAAAGAACTCTTAACAAAAGGCCACTTCAAAATAAAAAATATTTTAGCTCAACGTCATATTCTCTTAGCATAGATCATTAAATATTATTTGAGATGACTGAAATGGGGAGGGGAAAACACGCATCCTAGATTTAGATGACGACTGATGCTCCTTGTAGACGAAGGAGCTGGAGGCCTTTGACGCAGCATCAAAACCTGCAGCAGCGGTTCGAATGGGCTGATTAAAATTCAGACGCTGTAACCTGAGTGTGTGAAATGTGGAGCTACATAATTCATAAATAGAAAGCTACATTAAATAGCATTAAAGATCCTGCTGATGCAAAAGTAAAGCCATACAGACTGGTTACAAGCACACTCAGCACACGTACCAAGCCGGGCTTCTGGTGGGCGCAGGTACCCGTTCCCAGTGCACACAGTGCACGCTGCTGCAGCAGCACCAGGAGGAGAGGAGCTCTCTCACAGCAACAAGAACAAGGAAACACCAGCTGGAGGACACCACAAGATGAACAATTAAAACCTTGTGGGCAGCCTGGAGGCGCAACAGGTGGGGAGAAATCAATTCTCCAGGTTTAGCAGCAGCTTCCTCTGTGCGGGGACAGCAGCGCTGCTGAAGGCTGCACAGGGGTCCGAGAGCCCAGGGGTCAGCTCAGCACAAGGGCAGCTGGTGTTGGACACACTTCTGAACTTGGCAACTCATTCACTGGCATATAATCATTACCACCAACCACTTAATTTTGGGTTACTGGGAGGAAAAAATGGGTGCTAAATCGGAGCCAACACTATATTATAAAGGAGTAACAGAACGAGTTCTCTATTGCGGTGACTCACCTTCCCTGCGGTCAATAAAACTACAGCAGCAGGAAATTTTGTCCCATTACAAGGATCTAAGCAAATAATTCACACTGAATCATTTATCTAATTAATCTCAAATTTTCAGCATGAATGCTAACAGCCTCAAAACTCCTCTCTTATTTTTATTTGCTGCTATTCACTGAATAATCCTTGCCTGTGATACTCCTGTGAGGTGTCCACAGGAGGATGGGAGAATTTCTGCCCTGGCCTCAAGGTTACATCATGTTTCTGTGCACCAGGAATATATAACTTAGTAAGTAAAAGTTGCTTCCCACCATTATTCTGTGTCATTTGCTGGAAGGTCAATGCTATTGTTTAGAAAATTTGGTCAGTGAACTGACTTAGTAAAGTGCTCAAAAAACCGAACACTACAAATTCTGTGAGAGAACATAAAATAAAGATCATCTACCACTGTTCCTCTATTGCCTATATTAAAAAACAACTATGAGAAATAATCCCTTTTGGTTTTCCCTCTCTTAAAATAAATGCGGAGGTTTTGTATGGATATGAATAATTGAATAACCCAGTGATTTATAGCTATTATATATTTATATGTTCTCTCTCACTGTTTTTTTTTAATCAAAGGAGTCTGCAGAGATGAACTATTCAATGGATCTCCCTGCCATGCCCAAGGCTCATTTTTTGCCCCACACATCATACAGAAGCAGCTTATTCCTTACAGTCATTGTTTTAAGGATGCCCTTTCAGTGCTCCCTTTGTTTCCTGAGGGGTCCTTTGCTAAAAACGTTGAGAGCAGGTTCTCCTCGGTTCCCCAGACATCTGTTTTTCTTCAATCCCTTATGTTACTACACATTAGCATTTAACATCTGCACAGAGTTAATGTTTCAAGGCCCAGCTAGAGCTGACACCATTCTGCCAGAACCTACGCACCACCCAGAAGAGACACAATAAACAACGCACGACGCCATCAAGGCCGGCACATGCTGCAAGTGGAACGGGATGGGGCAAGCCAAAGCCTCGCTGGAGCATTTTGCTACAAAGAGCATTTTGCTACAAAGAGCATTTATCAACGGTACTGCTCAAAAGCTGCTGGGTGGCTTGTTCTGGAGTAACCAGAGTAACTGTGCTCTTCTCCTGCACAGCCATTAACTCCCTTCTCAGTTAAAAGGTGCAACAAAAACAGTGTCTTTAAGGAAGGATGAATCAAGAAGGGAAAAGCATCTCGCCATTTATTCTGGCTGCCAGTTGTTCACAAACGCATTTCAAGAGATGTTGCTAAACACTTCTCGAAACATTAATGTCACTACCAAAAAACTGCTTTGAGTCGAGCACACGGTCACAAATGTGCATTATCTGTCATGTGCTCCTCTTCAAACCATCATATTTACACTCCACACTATCTGAAGCACTTCTGGTTTGTCACAACTGTCCTCTCCTGCGTGACTTATCCTGCGTTCACTGGGGCACAGGCAGCAGGAGCTGAAGGATTCTTCTTTTGAGTTCTGAAAAAACACAGCCCTTTTCCCTCTTTCATGCTAACAGCAGTTTGTTGACTGGAGGAAAACAAAAGGATTAACGGCTCTCATGCTTCCAATTAAATGCTTTGGCCTTCTCTACCTTGCTTTTTAATCAGTGGCTCTGGGGCTCATTCCTTGTATACACTAGCGAATTTAATATTAGCTCTTAATAAACCAGTTACTGACAGTCAGGAGTGAAAGCTGCGTAGAGGAAATTACTATAGAAACATAATTTGCCTTTCAAAATGCATGTAAAAGTAACAACAATGGCACACCAGTTTGTTTATGTATGGTTTACCTACTTCCACTGATTATTACACAAGCCGCTGCCATGTGTTACAAGGCTTGCTGTTTCTAAAATATAAAGATAACTCTGCTAGGGTCGAACAACTTATTCTAAGTTGTTGAAGTTACTGTATTTAGCTCAAGAAGCCGTGCTTCCCACCTCCTACTTACTGACCTGAGAGGTCATCAAACCACAAACATCACGTCCTACATTGAAAAAATCCCACCAGCCGTGCCAAGTATGCTCCAAAACAAATAATATTTGCATTTCCCTTTCAGCATCAGAAGCCAACCCTTATGATGATTTCTTGCTTCAGCACTTTCCGAGGCTTTGAAGGCTGTCATCAGGACTGAGGTAGAAACTCCAGTATTCTCCATCACCTCCAACTCTGCTTAACAAAGCAGTCAGACTCATAAGTCCCACAACTCTTTCGAACAGAAAGAATTACTAAGGGTTAAGGACCAGCTGTCCCAGAGTAATCTTCATCAGCAACCATGGCATTTGAATCACTCTGGACACTTAAAACTGAAGAAGTGCATAAGGAATACAAAACCATCAAGAACAAACTTAATTGTCTTTTTTTCCCCTCCTCCCTTTCCTTAGACAGAGAGGAATTCCAACAGCACTACATCAGACAAATCTCAAAACGCTTCCTTAATTGGCATTAACCAGTATTTCAGGAGGTAACATTTCACTAATTAAAAGAAAATCAGACACAACTTATTATAGTCAGCTTACAGTAATAGTACCCTTCAGATTTTGCAGCAATAATACATTCAAATAATTGCTCCCCACAATCTTGCATCACATGGATAGCTATTAGCCTAAAGTACAATCATGGCTCATTAGGACTCTCCAAATAATAACTTAGAACAAAAGAGAGAAATACTCCTCATACACAAACTCACATAGTTTGTCCAAATCACTGAAGTACTTAAACGATATTAGAGTTAAGGCAAACTTCATAGGTCTAAAAGATTTAAGCCAAACATAAACTTTCAAATTCTGATCATGCTGTGTCCTGCTACACCCTCTCTCTCTCTTCTACATGTCCTTATTCCTCAGACTCTTATCTCAATTTTGCTTTTTGTTTCTCCAACATCTCCCTTACTCTTTCAGTGCCTTCTCAGAAGGAAAGCAACAGAGAAAAATCATAGAATGCTTTGGGTTGGAAGGGACCTTTAGACCCTTGTGCTCCGAGCCCCCCCGCCATGGGCAGGGACACCTCCCACTAGACCAGGTTGCTCAAAGCCCCGTCCAGCCTTTCCAAAGACGAGGCATCCACAGCTTCTTTGGACAACCTGGTCCAGTGTCTCACCACCCTCACAGAAAAGCATTTCTTCCTCATATCTAATCTAAATCTACCCTCTTTTCATTTAAGATCATTACCACTCAATGTATGTTGAGAATGACTACACTCCCTGATTAAAAGTCCACCCCCATCTTCCCTGCAGGCCCTCTTTAAGTACTGCAAGGCTGCTAAAGAAGCTTTTCTTACTGCCCTTGATGCCCCCGGCCTGATTTAATTCTATGAGGGCTTTGGCTATAAAACAAATCTCAAGCAGCTGCAGACAAAAGGATGAAGGGACCAGGTGAGGGAGGCATGAGCAAGGAGCACAGTAGGGCTGTAGGAGGGAAAGTCTCACATCATTGCTCCTCTTCCTTTCCAAGAAGCAGAGTATCTATGGAAGTAGACAGATACCATCTTAGAGGCAGAACAGCAATGTTAGTTTTGCTAGTGGGACAAAATCTTTCAATGTGCTGCAGAAGCTGAAAGCAGAGAGCAGGATCATTAGCCTGATTATTCCCAGTGCTCAAGACTGAGTACTGCAGGATACAACAATCGTTGGAAGCAAATGAAAGAGGGAAAGTGCGTGCCCAGCTTCATCATGTCAGGCTACAATCACTAACTCCCAGGATCTAACAGAGATTATATCAACTGGTATCTCTATAAACGTACAAGAAACAGAGAATCCTCCTACCAGTGAATCAGCAGTAAACCCAGAATATTGTCCAAGATGATCATCCTGTATCCCACACACCTTCATCCCACCTTGGGAAGCTGCTCTCCTTTGTCTCTACTTGGTGGAGAGACAGAGCCTCCAACTGGTTAATCCCTTTCACTGAGGATGTGAAAAATTAGAGACATTAGTTGTTCCAGAGGGTCTGAATACAAAATAAACTCTGAACAGACTAAAAACAAGGCAAGGAAAATACCCTTAATACCAAATCTGGCTGGGCTGTGCCATCTCACAACTCATCCACACAAACTTTACAGCCAGCTCTAACAGAAACAAAGGCAGGACAGTTTTGGCTCACCAAGGCAGAAAAGATTATAGTGGAGAACACCGGAACGGTTTAAAAAAATTAATAGACCTTTTCGTTACCAAAACTGGAATTAGGTCTGGCGGGGAGGGGTGTGTGTGAAATCAGAAGGGTTGAGCCAAGAACAAAAGCAATACTGTGGGCTGAAAGTCCGAGACCTGCATTTCACTCCCAGCTCTGATACAGTCTTCCTATGGGGTCATGAACAAAAAAACTTGACCTGCCTGGGTCTCCGGGTCTTGGCTGCTCTTTCTCTACTTGCCCTGCAAGGACTGCAGCAGAGATTCTGCAGCACATGGCCCAGCTCATGATCTCAGTTGAGGTATTTGCACTGGAATGTAACAAAAACAATTAACAAGTGACTGCCTAATGCTAGCATTTTAATAAATTGGTCAACCAGTGTGTAAGCAAATGAAACCTTCCTTTTCAGGAAACACAGGAATCTTCAGCAACCAAGAAAGAGAATTCATGTGAAGGGGCTCACACACAAACAACTCCAGAACAAGTGCTGTGATTAAGATTTTCCCAGTGTGGTCTCGGCAAAAATTGATAAAAATAACAAATACACATGTCAAAACAGATGAAGAATTGCTGCACAAAAATCCACACCAGTTAATGTACCAGAGCAAACAAAACTACCCAGAGTCATACCAGATAAAGACACAAATAAAACACTGTCAACAATAAAAACAATATTACAAAATGTTTGGGTGGTGAACAAAAAACCACATACTTGGATTGGGAAAATATCAGTAGTCAAAGTTAACTGGTGTGTCGACACACGCCACACCGGCTCTGCTCAGGACACTCAACTTGTCCCCAGTCACCTTCAAAGAAGGGCTGCAAGAAAACCAGTTCCACAGCAGGATTTCTCCACCCACACTTTTGACCACTCAATGTCAAACTACTGGAAAAGGGTTGATAAACTCTGAAAGTGCAGTAACTTGATCGATATGACTGAAGATATCCCAGAGATATCTTTTCTCCTGGTGAAGGTAGAAGGAAAATGCAGATTGACTGATGAATCTTTGGGGAATCCTCTTCCACTAAGCTGGAACCCACTGTCATCAACTGCAGCCCGCACCAGAGGACAGATGCAAAACAGTGCTACCCTGCCCACTTCTTCTAGAAGACGAAGACACTAATACCAATTTTAAGGCCACTGTTTTATTCTGCTGTATGTCAAACCAATGGATGCAAGTAATTTTTATTTCTTGTTTATAGCGTGAGACCAAGATGACCCCTCTGTCTGTTATTACATTAAAATAAAGGAGAACATATTGGTGTAAATACAGCAAAAATTGACCTTCTGCATGGTCAAAATTCAGGGGAAATACCAATAGGATGGGGAACACTATGAGAGAGTACTGCTGAACAAGAGAAATCAGTGCAGATGGTAGACTGTCGATTACCATACTACACTGAACGTTTGTATACGTTTCTGCAAAAATACTTGTGATTACATACAGGAATATTTTAAACTAGCCACTGCTTCTAGCATAATTTAAAATTCCTATTTTCCCCAAGTATCAAGGAGAAGGAACCCCCATGGTAATCATTTAAACAGAAACAAATACAGAGGCTGACACATTTCTCTTTCCAGTCAACAGGTAAAACCTTACTGACTGCTTTGACAGCCAGGATGTCATCCCAAACATTTTATGCTTTTTAAAAGAAACAGGAAATTAAATGTTGGGGGGGTTTCAGGTGCAACTTCTGCAAAACACTCTCTCCTTGCAGGGAAAGATGCAACGGAAAGGAAAACTAAAAAGGTCACAGAAGCAAAATAAACACGTGTCCCTACGGAGGAGTAGAGATTAGATCATCTTGTGCTTTTTGCCGAGAGCGGATAGGGTTGTGGAAAACGAAGAGCCAAATTTTGCTGTATTCTTCCTTACTAAAGGCTATGTTGTATCCTTATCTTTGCTTATCTCCTTCAAATGACCTTACGAGGCAGGGAAAAAAGGCACCTAATGCATCTGCCCTGTTTATTTTAAATCTATTAACACACAGGACTCGTGTTTTAACGAATCCATTTTGACATTCTGGTCATCAGAGACTGCACTAGTGGCAATAAAAGGGTAGAGAAGTGTTACAGACTGTTAAAGGAGTTAATATTCAGGATGAAAATAAGATATCTGACCCATACCAAGAAGCTAACTCCCATCATATATCAACGAGTTACATACTTGCTCTTTATGTGGCCATAGTAATTGAGTCAAATGGTCTCCCTACTACTAATGAAAAGGTAATAGTAAAGATTCATAATTCATACAGATTATTTTGTGGGTGTGAGCTTACAGTTATGGTGTAAGCATTTGATACACTAGGAATCAATGAGGTACTGAGTTCTGAAGCACAGGCTTGAGATGAACCATCTTCATTCTCATAGTGTAATTAGCTCGACACAGTCACTTCCTAACAGCAGAACTAGTTTCCATAGGAAAAGAATAAATTCCTTACAGCAATTTGGACTTCAATTAAAATCAGCTACCAAAATGTGTCTTAATTTGGGTCTCACTCCTACGTTAAACACAAAGCAGACCAGACACCCTCTCTTGTATGGGAAGTCAAGAACAGGGACTCAGCCAACATGCCTCACTGCTCGGGTTTACTGTCAAAACAAAGGTTTTGTTTGGAAACAAAAAAGTAACATGAAAACAACTGTTTGAAACACATACACGCTCCTCAGCTCCAAAAGCAGCTGCAAGGTTCATACCTAGCAGCAAGACTGAAAAAACCTGACCTACAGCACCAACCCCTCCTAAGAGTAAATGTAAAGCCAGATTTGTAAAGCTCTTCAGGTGCGTAACTCTCATCGATTTCACTGAACTGAGAATTCCATGGGAGTTAGACACCTAAGTAGCTCTCAGAAGAGATCTGAGAGATTTCTCAACATCTTCTGCTCTTAGAAGTCCGGGAAGGAGATCAAGGAATGCATTTGGTTTTCTTAAGCTGACACAGACAGTATCTTTAAGGAAAACATGTTCTATTTAGAGAAATCTATGCACTGGTTCTCAGTCCCAAGGAACTGATCTCTGTTTGATCTAGACAGGGAGTCGCTGCATCTCATACCCTTCTCCCTGGTATTATTTCTCAACATGCTCAATAAAAAAATTCCTCCCAAGAGTTTTCTTCTTCGTAAAAATTTGTAATCTCTCAGGATTATATTTTTTGCCACGTGGTCTCCTTATCCTGTATCTTATTTGTATCAACTCTTTCAAAACAAAAATAGAATTTTAGCTAAATATTAAAACAGTAAGCAAGTGCAGTTTTGTGTGTGACAATAAAAACTCTACAGACTTTTAATGGTTACTACATGAAAGAGTCTCTCAATCAACTTATACAGTGGAGCGAGCGTGTATGTACAAGGAAAACAAACTTTAAAGACAGAAGAAAAAAGGCAGGGTAGGAGAGAAAAGTATTTTACAGCTACTTCTGTCACAAAGAAGAAAGTTGATTATCACTCTTTGATAAGGAAGAAGAAAGTGGTCTAACGCTTCTAAAGCTAAGCCGGTTTATAATTTCCCTTTAAGTTCTTTGACTTTCCCCCACGAGCCTTTCTTGTGCAAGGTTACACGCGTAAACAGGGAGCAACTGGGTTTGGGGCTCTTTTCAAAGCACATATTAGGATCTCTAAACTCCTAAAGCAGGCATCATACGGGAAAGCTTGTAACCATCAGCGTTTCCTTGTCAAGGGGAAAATAGTCAAAGCGAAAAACAGTGCAGGGGGAAGTCTTAACAGAACAGACTAAGCCGGGAAGACACACGGCTCTAACAGAGGGGGCATCATCTCCTGCGTATTTTCAAAGCCTCCCACACAGGCTAACATGATCACTCAGACATCCAGCTAGGTATCCACAAACACGCCGTTCCCCATCAGCCTCCCTAGAGAGCTGCTTCTGGAAGCAAGGACACATGTGTGTAAAGACTGAAAATGCTGTGCTTGAATCAGCACTACGGCAGGACCCGACCGTTTTTATCTCAAATCCCCAGCCTCTCCTTATTTTACAGGTAATTAGTAAATGCTGTGCAAAACAAATTCTCTCTGAAGCTCCAGCTCCACACAGTCCAGCTGGTTTTGTGAGTGATCTTTCCCTTAACAATATGCCGGAGCACCGATACACCTACAGGTTTTGTTCCATGGCCCGTGGTTTTCTATTTCCCAAGGAACTCCAAGCCAGGTTCCCACAGGTTTTGTTCCATGGCCCGTGGTTTTCTATTTCCCCAGGAACTCCGAGCCAGGTTCAGCGCTGCAGCACAATTACTAATCTTCAATGACCTTCTACCCCATAGCCCTCTACTGCGGCGATTAGAATTGATTTTTCTCCTCCTCACCATACAACAATCTCACGTGCTGTCCTTGCTTTACTATTAGACAATGTAAAGTTGCACGCAGAGCAAAACACGTGAAATCAGGTTTTTGTATAGCCCTGAAAGCAATTAGTCTCAGCAACCAGCAAGGAAGCAATATGAAGACAGAGTGCGACTATCTCCCTCTGTCCAAAATGCCCCTAAAACAGCCTGCTTTCAATTTATAGCAGCACAGAGAGCATGAGGACCTGCCCATTAGCTGGATGAAACACGAAGGCATTAACTTGTATCAACTGGAGTCAGGAGCGTGAAGTGAGTTTTAATAATTAATCCTACAAGAAGCAAAGATTAAAGAACTATTAAGAACAAAACAAGCTATTAGTAGACCACTGAAGGTTCATTTTTTATATTCAAACACCCAGATTATGAGAAGTGACATTGGTCCTTTTCCATAGATGATGAGGAAATTACAAGCAAGTACTTTCCAAGATTTATGTGACTTCATGCGGCATGTTCTACAATGAGCTACACCAAGAGCGAGCAACAGCACAGACACTGGCAGTGGAGATGCTGTTGAGGCAGACTTCGGTGGACCCGTTCGGTCCCCATGTGTTGCCTGACCTAGTTGAGAGGCGTCCCTGCCCATGACAGGGAGGTTGGATTAAATGATCTCTAAGGTCCCTTCCAGTCTAGGCCATTCTATGATTCTACGCAGACGGGCAGGTGCTGCAGCCTGCCAACAGCAAGCCTCGGTCACCTCCAAGGAGGTCCCACAACACTGGGGGGCAAAGAACCACTCACAGCTCTCTCACCTGCCCTCCTGTCCAGACTCCTGGAACCGGGCACTGCCCACATCCCCAGCTTTTCCCACTTGCCAGATGTTTCATTAACTGTCTGAGGCTCATCAGCTCTGCTTTTAAGTCGCTCTCTAGGCTCAGACAGCCAGCCTCCTACTTCCGAGTAAAGGCAAAGCATTAACTTCTCTTCTCTGCAGCACAGGATTTTATACTCTTGTTACAATAACGGTTTTTGCTTTGTTTTAAGATAATTAGATCTACAAATCAATACAGTCTCTTCTAAGCAGCAATTACAACTGAAAAAGACAGCTACAGGTAATCTGAAAGCCATTCAAGTAGTGGCTGTTACCCTGAAGGCAGTCTGTCACATTTTCAAGCACAGATATTAAATAACGCTGGTTTTGCTTGCCTTGTCAGAAGGTCCCATTTCCACTGACAGAAAACACAGTTCAATACTCTGCTACACAGAGAGGTAACAGGCTCAGGAGCAGGGCCTTGAAAGCAAGTAGTGCACTTGAGAGAAATGTGGCATAGTGAATGACAAATAATAAAATTAAAAAAAAACCAATTAAATAAATAAAATAACAAAGGAAAGGGTTGGTCAGTCTACAAAGTCAGTCGGCTTCCCTTTGTATGCCAGCAAGAGTGTTACAATAGCTGGGGCATCGATCTGTATTATGGAAATAAATTAATTCTTTCAGCATAATCCATGTTTCTCACATCCTCATGGCCCGAGCTGTTAATATTAAGAGGTGGGTATAAAAAGAATTGAAATACAAACAACATTCATAATTTAGACTTTTTGAAAGCCTGGAAAAATCACTACCGATGTTTTGGAAGAGCTAAGCCACATGTCTGGACGGCTTATATTTCATCTGCAAGCAAAAATCAAACATGGCAGGAGTTAAGAAATCTTTTCAATCTTCTTAATAGAAAAGAAATTGAAAGCAAGATACACTAAATATATTTCAGTACAGTAAAGCAGGAGGGATTAAGGGGGATTCTAGCTGTGCCCAAGCGACCAAGATGTTTCTAAGCACATGCAATCCAGTTTCACCGAGGGATGGTATCCCTTCTGTGTGCTATTTGTACTTTCAGAGGGTTCACCATGAGCAGTGTTCTACAATTCCTAGATCGCATCTAGTACTTCATACTTCATCTAAAACATCTTTAAAAGAAATCTCAATTTACAGACTCTGGCTGTCAGAGCACTGCTCTTCTTCTTGCACTGTTTTAAGGGTGAACTATCCCACCTCCTCTCCTCAGAGAGGTTTCAGCACACTTGAAGCAACCAAAGCCAGACAAGGTGATAGGACTCATTACTGGACTTTGCTGGTCGTCAATAAATTGTATAGGAACCCTCCTGTAGAGCATGGAATTTGAGTACAAAATTCAGATTTTTCAATGTTCAGAAAATTTTGCCTTGAACAAATGCTAATGTGTGGTCAATCCCTCCAGAACTCTACAGGTTTCTGATGGGTCCTTTACTAACAACTGAATTACCTCAGCTAAGAAAATAATTAGATGAGAACAGAATATCCTCAGAGATAAGAAACAATTTTGTTCACACATTGGAGTATGTGAAGCTAGAGCTTATTTTAACGATGGTTACCAAACAGGAGGTGGTTTTGAAAAAAAAAAAAAGAAGTCAATTGCAAAAACATGCTTTTTGTTCTGACAAAAAAAGAGAGAGGCATTCTTTATTCACTGCTTGTTTTGTTCCTGATTTAATATAAAACTCTTGCTGGGATTTGGGAACTCACTTCCACAGTGTCTTGTTCTGCTTTTATGACTCCATTAAGGTCACAAGTCTCTCTGCTTCACTCACAGAATGATCTCTTCTCTGCTCCCCTTGGCTAAAATGTCACTACAGTGGGACTGACCTTCAAAGCTTTCAGCTTTAAAGTAACTCCCTCGAAGTGGCAGTTTCATTTCTCATTGACTGAGTAAAAGAAGTATCTGTGAGCAGGCTCTCGGATCCCTTACCTTCCCTCATAAACACTGAGCTCAGACTCAAAAGACCAGAGGCTGGTGGTCTGTTACAGTCGCACATACGTGGGCTACACTACACACATTTTTCTTCCCTTCACCCACTCCCATCAGGAGCTCATTTACCTTCACCACGCAGCTAATCAAGTGGAGAGCCTAGAAGCCCTGTATATTGTGAGCTTTTAACCTCTTTTCACCTTATCAGCAACCTTCTCTT
The DNA here is from genome assembly GCF_000703405.1 of Apaloderma vittatum. Taxonomy (NCBI): domain Eukaryota; kingdom Metazoa; phylum Chordata; class Aves; order Trogoniformes; family Trogonidae; genus Apaloderma; species Apaloderma vittatum. The sequence continues at coordinate 16,155 of NW_009714415.1, forward strand.
CCCAAGCTTCACACTTGAACTGCAAATGAAGACGGTTCACCCTGCAACACACAGAGGCGGATGATTTTGGATGTCAGACGCTGCCTGTCAGTAAGACAAGAGCCACGGGAGATATTAGCTCTGGTCCTGGAGCCGCACAGACCCGACTCCATCCACAGCAAAAAGAGACCTCAGCTTTATGCTCGAGCCTCTCAGGCTGCCAATCTGCCAGATGGATGCGGCTATCCTTATGTAATTATCATAGTTATAAGAGAAATAGCATACAAGAACAAAGACTTCATTATTAGCTCTAATTAGCTTTAAGCTAAAGGGGATTTAACATCATTTTCTCCTCCAATATGGATGGCAAAGGGGAAAAAAAAGCTTTTTGTAACCACTCACCTAGTTTCAAGGCAAGAAAATTTTGTAAATAGCCAGGGTTGGAAGAAAAGGGAGGCCTCTAAGATCAGAAGACAGCTAAAGCTATTTTAAGTTTACTCGTAAACACTTCTTCAAATAGTTTACATTAGTTAAGATTTCTTTTTGAACAAAGCTTTATGACAGGCTTCAGCATCTACCTCTCAGAAGCTCACAACTACTTCTCCCCTAACAAAAGAGGTGGTAGCAGATACTTCGAAAATAACTCACGCTTCTTCCTTCCTGATATTTTGGGGTTTCACAGTTTACGGCTGGTTTTGTGCCAGTTTGCTTTACTGTTTTAGGGTGTGAAAATGTGAACGTGCCCAGGCTTGAACTTACAGAATGAATCAATGAGGAGGGCAGTCAAGACACGATGCAGCTATGGGAAAGCTTATGACTTTGGCAGGTTGAAGCACGGAGGCTCACCAAGCTCCAGGCTCACCAAGACTGGTTGTGCCATGACTCGACTGAAACCACCAGACTGCCGGGCAAAGTAAGCAAAGTGCTTCCATTTTTTTAGGAAGTCTCAATATATACTTGCCTTCTCAAGCACTTTCATGACTTTGAGGAGAAAAGAGTGATACACTACGTAAGAAAATATCGAAAGGAGGATGATGGAATTGATCAGGCTGCAGTTCTTGGGGTGGGCATTACAGGTTATCTTCTCTTTAACAAGATGAACAGACTGAGCTACTTGGATTTCTGACTGGTTATTTCCATGATTGATTTTAGGCCATGTACATTATATGTATGCACATTGTGAGATTATGTCACCCTTGTTTTCCTGGAAAAAAAGTTTTTTCTAGTAGATCTATATATTTAGAATACCAGTACTAAGCATTATTTTTATATCCAATTTCTTTTTATAAAATTATTTTGCTATTCCGTCAGGGAAAATAGAATGGACTCAGACGCCCTTCCAATGTGTGAAGAATACAGATTTTCAGTGTTACTTGATATAAATGTTTATGTTTGCTGTCAACATATGGACATGTGTAAAATTTGTAGTTTGCTAAATATCAAATATTTCACCCATGAAAATGGTAAAAAGCTAAATTTCTAGACCACAGTGTTGAAAAGTGACTTGACTTATTTAAGAACACATTGATCTTCAGACCCTGCAGACCCTGCAAACCGGCTCCTTTGAATCAATCTATGCTTAGCACCCACAAACTGAAGCATCTGCCCCCAAAAGTAATAACAGGTTGCTCTAAAATATATTGTTCTCAGGACTGAGATTAAACCGGCCTGAGAGTAAACTTGCATTTGTCACTAATTTTACCTTGCCATTTTACTTTGCCTGAGACTTGCTCAAAATATTCCTCAGTCTCCAGCCCGGCAGATTACAACAGACCCCCACATAATCAAGGACGACTTGATGAGGTTTGCCGAGTTTCACAGCATTGCTAATCTCTTTTCATTATGTAGACTTCACATAATAATGTCACCGAAAAACTCCCTAGTCACGAGCTACTCAAAACATCAGACAGCATTTAAACCCCCGATTCCCTCCCTGCACGCCTCGGCGCACGAGCGGCGCGCTGAGCAGCACCCTCGCCCATGCTGGCAGAGATGCTCGCTGCTTTTTTGTCAGCAGCTACAGCAAAGGCCACGCACAAAATACAGCCTGCTTTTCAGATTGGCCCTGGATTTTAACTGCCCAATTTACAATCGCCTCATTTTTGGAAGCACTGTGTGCACTTTCAACCTAGTAAAGTCAGAAGAAGCTTTCAGAGTGAGAACGAGAGCATTTCTCTGAGCTGCTCTTGCCCCTTCCTCTCCCCCTACACTTTTTAACAGGACTTTGCTTTTCACTGAGGGCATATGGAAGTCTTTGCAAAGTCTTTGGCAAAATCACCTTTATCCACACAAAGCCTGTTTTGTGCAACTCGTTCTGTGTTCAGCTTTTTTCCCTCCTTCTCTCACTGCTTTTCTTGATAAAGAGTCAAATTAAAGTTCACTCGAGCAAAGATGCAGCGGAGACGGCTGCTCGCCTCAGGCCAGTTTCCACTCTTGAGATTTACAAGGCAGCCACTTGGAGCTGATTATACACTTTCAACAACACATTTCTGATGTGACATTGGGTCGCATAAGAGTTCTAAATTTAAACCCGGCTGCCTTAGAGTGCAAGGGACGTCTGCCTTGCACGGACCCACTACCCCCTCCCTGACTACAGTCACCCCTGGGCTTCCCACGCCTTCCCCACCATCTCCACAGCTGCAGAACTCTGTCCCTTCATCCCCACAGCGATGCAGGTATCCGAGATATATGCCATGTGTGTAATGTAGTGTAATTAAAACTCATCTGCCTAAAGAAAAACATGCTGTGGGTATAAATACAATATATTAATTCATACCATCACCTTACGCTTCCTCCCAGCAGGCCATACTATTTTTAAAGCCTCTATAGCTCTGATTATAGCTCAGCTAACAATAGCACATAAATACTCCACACTCAGCATTTCCATTGCAGACACATATAGGTTCCTCTTTACTAATGCCCAAGTCCATCAGGAAGCCAACCCGAGTTAGGATGCTGAACAGGGACCAAACTGCAAGCGTCCTACTCTTCCCATGAGGTATTTCCTCCAGTTTATAAAGATGGCTCAAACGTTAATCCATCCACTTTGGCCACCCAGAGCAGAGCCCAGGCTTTAACGCTGACCGCCCTCCTCAGTCACACAGGTGGCCCCAACGTGCCCATTTCGTAGCCCTGGGACCCAGGCACCCAGCCCGAGCTGTGGGACAGAGCAGCCCCACAACTGGCACCCAAGCCCTGCTCTCCTGATTTGAACCCCGGGGCAGAGGAGCACCACGAGCCGCTGGCGATTCCTGGACAATCTAGCAGGCAGGCAGGACCACCCGCTACATACCCTGTTGTGGCTCTAGCTCCCCTGGCTCCTGCTTCAGGCTGCAGCAACACCTGCGACAGCATTAATCAATATTCATTATCTCCTATTAAAATGGAGTGGAATTGTCTGGTCAAGTTCATTCCCAGTATGAACAGACACGGTCACAGCTTCAGTGAATTCAACACCGGTTACGTCTGTTGATTGAAATAGGCACAGCATGTCTGATCCTGCTTTGCCTCGCACCAGGCTTCTCTTTCCGAGATCTGCCACAATAAGCGTTACAGGCTTACTTTTATTTTCTGGGGGTTTGGGTCTTGCTTTTTTTCTAAACCATGCATAGAGAGGAGAAAGATCTGAAGAAACTGTAAGCTCTAAATCCAAACTAATTATGGAGGATTGTTCACTATTTTGTTTCCATGCGGCAGCTGACACATTCTTTGGTAATATCACTTCTATTTCACAACCAAGATGGTTCTTGACTGAAGTTACACATCAAATTCAACAGCAGCATTGAAAGATGTTTGTGTTCTCAGTTTTAACAGTCTGAAATTCAGTAGAAAAATCAGGTCTTTAATCTTGTATAAAATAAATTGCATCAAACCTGAGAAATATACTATTCCTACTGCACTTCATGCAGCCCTACAATCAAGATGTGAATGCATTCAGGCCACAGAAGAGACACCAAAACCAAACTGTATACAAACTTACGCCTCAGTCACCTAACAGCTAAGTGCTTTTTGGAAATGAGTTAAACTAAACTCAAATGGGAGCATGGCTGTGATCACCCAGAGGATTTGGGTTTGCTCATAATCAGCTTAAATTATTGTCTATTTATCATACAAATGTTAACTATATAAAATCTTCAGTTCACTTGCACATTGAGCTCAAAGAAATATAACTCATTTTAAATTACCTAGGGTACCCAAGCCAATTGAGATTTACCGTATTCTTTACTTAACAGAATATTTGTCTCATCAGAAGCAATTACATTTTTATCATTACTTTTGGTGACTTCATTAAACATGGTGGCATTTTAATTTTTAAAAGTCTTTGGTAGTGCAGGCTGCCAGACCATTAAATTTTTAAACATCCTAGTTCACAGTTTTACTGCTTTGCTTTGCTGCAGTCAAGGATTTTTGCAAAGTTAAGCCCACAGCATCCACTTCCACCTCCCTCCCCACCACTACAAACCTGCTACCTTGAAATTCCTATTTAGCGATGTTTGTGCTGGACAACAGGCACCACCTACAAGCAGGGTCTCCAGCAGGCGCCAGTTTGTTGGGTTCCTGCAGAACAATGTAAGACTACATAGAAAAGTACAAAGCAAAACATTTTTAAATCACTGGGGTCGTTTCCTTGACTGTTTCATTGCCTGTTCCCAGGTTGTGCAGGGGAGGTGGTCACGGGGCTTGCAGAGGCTCCCTCCCCGGCGCAGGAGCAGGGCTCACACAAAGGCAGGGGCAGGTGCCCAAGGCCGCTGCCCGCACGTGCTTGCACTGCTGGACGGCAAGGCTGGGGCTGGGAGGGGTGTTTTTTGAGCTGAAGGCCCAGACCCACTCTTCACACAGATCCCACTGCTGGTCTGGGTATGAGCTGCCTGCACTGTTCTCCCACACGCACAAGCCCAATGGGTCTGGACATGGAAGGGGACAAGGCTCAGCAGCCCTGACCAACTCTATACGAAGCTTCCAGCTGAAACACAGAGAGACTGCCCAGGATTGCAAGGGTGCTCTAGCAGCCGAAGATGAGTGTCTGCTGTGATTTACCCCTCTGCTGAGACTGCTGACCAGTGCAGTTTAAATTCAAAGACAGAAAAAGAACAGCTCTGGCTTGATGGCACAGAGGTTACTCGCGGCAACATGCAGAGAAACATAGACCGAACCCTGCTCCAGCTTCCTTGGGATTTCTGACCGTGCCACCACAGCCTGATGAGCCAGACAGTTCATCCCCACCAGGAACCTCTTTTCCTTTCTAGGCCCTTGTGCCTGAGCCCTTCCAAAGGGAGGGAAATAATGATTTAGACCTCTTTTTGTCACTATATCTTAAGCCAATGCAACCCTAAGCCGACCCGCATTTTCATAACTGTAAGTTACATGGAACATGTGCTATGGGCTCACTGGGATAAAACCCACTGTCTTCACCAGACCACAGCAGGCAAAAAATGGGCAACCCAGATCCCCAGGGTGGGATGCCCTGCACAGCCTGAGCCAGCACACACTCGGTAGCCTAATCATTACCAAACCGGGCTGGGTTCAAACACCCAAACAGCAGCACTGTCCCTTTGCAGTGTCAAATAACATTTTCTACAAGTGAACTGTCTGAGGTTAATTCTGCTGAAATCGTGCCACGTCTGGCACTGGTGTCACACAGGTCAATGCCCACTTTTCTGGCACTAGCTCCGCTCCCCAAAGTGATAGAATCTCACTATAAAGCCACTCGGTTTTTTCAGCAGGCATGAGAAATCAGCTCTTCACTGCAATACTCTGTGCTCTGTGCTTAAATGGAGAAGTGGATGATTAATGCCTGAGCAAGAAATAGCAGGGTGAAAAACTGAAGAACATTTTGAAAACGTATGTTTGTTTTTAAGCTGTGATTACAGGAAATATATTAAAGATGAGTTTTCTGAAGGGACTGCAGCCCACTGCAATTTCCATTTTGGTAAACAGACAAAAACCTTCTCCAGTTAATACCCAAGAGGTCAACCCCGTAAACACTAAAACAAACAGATAGCACGGTTGGATGGGCTGAATCCAGACACGCTGTGCTGAACATAACTCTAACCAAACCAGAGCTCAGTGTTTTAGACCAGCTCGCAGTTGGGCACTCCGACCTCCGAAACCTTGTGAATAAGCTGAGGCACAAGCTCTGGCCCACCGTCCCGACGTCACCTACAACATGCCCTTAGCAGAGGCATTTCTCCCACACATCCTGCCCATCTCCAGCTCCATAAAGGCTCTACCGAAACACTGGTGCGAGGGACAGGAGGAGCAGTAACCCCCCATGCAAATAAACATGAGAGCGCACTCTAAAACCATAGAGAAACTAAGTCTTGTGAGCCAAGGTCAGCACACATAGCCAAGCATAAAGTAACCTTGTTCATACACGCCAGCAAAGAAAAGCAAGAGTTGTAGCTTTACATATATTACCACAAATCCAGGCAGGAAGCCATCTGTTTCTTGCCTGGGACTCCAGTCTGCACCTCATCTACCCAGGGACAAGCTGAAGCCTCTGTAGCAAAATCTCACAAATTCTAGCTTGCTGCATTAGTTCTTGTTTTGTTTAAATGAAGATAATTTTTAAAGAAATTAACCTGCATCTCAACAAGTCAATCAGCATGGCTCCTCTTCATTTTTATTTGCAATTATTGCAAGAAAGAGCTGAACAGGAAGACATGCAATGGACTGTAAGAGTCCAGCAGCATCTTCAGTGAAGTTCAGCTTCTGCAGACGAAGGAGATTGGGGCCAGGTCCTCCTTCGGTCTCCAAACAGCCACCTCGTCATCCCAAGCACATAAGCCCCCACACCCAGCACAGCTCAGCCTCCAGGTGCCACCTTCCCAGCCGAAGTGCCTGAAGCAGTGCTGTGTTGGGTGAGCAGCTTCTCAGTCAAATATAATGTTCCTTTTGGCCTTTGCTTGCACAGTCCCAGCACATGAAATTCTCTTATCCCCTTAAAATGCATTTAGCTGCCAGACCTCCGTGTTTTGTACTATGCAGGAGCACCTTGGGGCTGCCCCACAAAGCTTTACAGGGGATATCTGGAAGGTACCGAAACCCCCAAGTCAAGAGCAGGTTAATCCAAGTTGTCCCACGCTGCTGGCACGGGAGGGGCAGGACTGCCCAGACCCATAGGAGTGACTCGAGGACCAGCTTCCAACTTCAAGCCTCTAAAGCCAAGAACCATGGGTCTGCGGTGATTAGTAGTTTGGATCTGGGATGATCTCAAAGGGCCCAGTTCAAGGGCTGGAGGAATCTAAGCCGGTTCATTTTTTGGGCCCCAGGCAGGCTGATTAGCCTCACGTGTCAAGGGGCAGCGGAAGGGGGCTGCTCAGGCAATAACAATTTACATTTTCTCCACATTAGTGCACCACTGCCTCACACACGAGTCAGGCTCGTGGAGGATGCTTCAGAATTGCTCTAATGAACGAGCCACTGAGCAGGGGATATCAAAACCGAGAGCAACCTTCTGAATATGCAGCTTTTGACAGAGAGCCATAAGAAAAATATTCAGTAGCAATAAACTGCATGTTAAATAAATACCAGTAAAGCTTATAACAGAATTACAGACAAGCAATTCGACTTCTCTCAAGAGTCTTTCATACTTCAAGGAAAATATCTCCCAATTATCATAAAAAGCTATCTCCAATTTTCACAGTTCATCTATAATATGCTGATTGAGAATGTAAAATGTATGGCTCAGGTATTTTTGTATAATCACCTGTAACCATATCCTCAAGTGTAATGACAAGCAATTGGAAGAGCAAGACTAATACTTAGGCTATTTAAATTCAGATTGCCTGGTGTTTATACTAGTATTCCCAACAGAGAAAGGAAACAAAATACGTGAAACAAACAAGTATCTTCTCTGTAATATTAATCTTCTCTCATAACAGAGCCCTAGTGGAAAAACAGATTAATGAACAACAGAACAAAAACAGACAGCGCTGCAATTTTCTACATCGTGTTTTCAAGAATAAGCAAAAGGCCAGCGTGTGCAGAGAACATATAATTCACATCTCTGGAAAAAAACAGCCCAACCTCATTAAAGGGTCACTACAGGTGCAAGGAAATAAGAAGGATTTAGCCAACGAGTGAACTCAGCGGTTCA
>NW_009714415.1:24262-26753 GCF_000703405.1 Apaloderma vittatum
TGGGTAAAAGACAAGTGCCCACTGGAAGTCCCAACACCGCGTCCTTGGTCAGCCAGCCATGTTCTGAGGAACCAGCCGTGTCCCAGGGCCACCTCCCTGCTTGCACAAATCTGACAAGTCCAGAGAACACCACGGGATACATGTTGCCTTATACATGTTAATGTGTCTCTATAGCGGAGCTGCCCCAGAAGTAAAGAAGGAATGAGCCTTTCCAGATGTGGTACGCCCAGGTCTGCACCAAAACCTAACTAGGGACAGCCCAAGAACCAGAGCACGCAGGATCAGCTGCGATTCAAATATACGATTTAGAAACCCAAATAGCCTCAAACACGTCAAAGCCAACTCCTATATAAAGAAGCACTTTTACTTAAGGAGATGATATCGCTGCTTAATAGAGCGGAAAATCTGTCAGAAGATTGCTGCATTCCCTAATAACCACGTCTGTGAAAAGATCAGGTAGGAATCAGCCTCTCAGCAAACTATCACCACTCTCATGACAAGGAGGTTGTACAAGTGCAAGAGGCCATTACGAAACACTAACGTTTCAAAATAGAGTATTGGGAAATAACGAGCGACACCAACACTCCTCAGAAGCCTCAGGAACAATCCTGGGAGCAGCCCTGTATTCACACACCGCAGCTCTGCCGCAAAGGACGGGTACTCCTCCGGCTCGGCTCTCTGCCACATCTCACCTGCAAAACAGTAAAGAGCCAAAAGACACACAGGACTGCAAACAGGTATCACATCAAAGTGAAAATATATCAGTGTAAATTAAACACTGATGTCAGGGGGTTTTACAGTTCAGCAGCCCCCCAGATGTTACTGTGTGCACACAGCTATCTTCAATAACGGCAAAAAGCAAATAAAGCTGAGAAGCACACAAATAGAGACGTTAAGGAGGTCTATTGTCAAGTACAGTGATGTTCCATGGCAGAATGAACCCAATAACAGCAAAGTTAGTAAGAAAATGTAAAGAAAAGAAAAACCCAGAAGTTGGGACATGAGGAGACAAGAAGTGTATTTTTGAAACCGGGGGGCAGGTGCAGTGATCCAGGCTGTGGGTCTGGCTCCTCAGTTTCAGCGGATCGGAGGGGCTGAGCCACTCAGGAGCAGAGCGGGGCAGTTTGCAGCGTTAACAGTCAAATCCTCCTCTAAAAATTCAGCTGCTTCAGGATAAGAAAAACCTGCTTTAAATGGAGAGGATATCACATGTCTGTTTGATTATTCATTTCATTGCAAGGATGCTTTAAATTCTTGCTAGGAAGTCATTTCTTATTTGATTTTATGCATTTTTCCAGGTGCTTGTGCACTGGGTAAAATATCTTTCTCGTTTTTCACCCTTTGTTTCTGTCCCTTTGGGTTGTACTACCTCTCCTCTCAGACTGGCACAGTACCAGCCTGTACACAAACTCTGGAAAAGGCAACAGTTTTGCTTCTGGAGTAATCACAAACAACTTCCCTAAGCAGTAACCACATTTCATCCTGTTCAAAAATCAATGTCTCAGCAGTGTAATAATATTTTTAAGTGGCAAAAAAAGCAGTATTCGAACACTATAAAAAAAAAAAAAATTATGCCAACATATCCAGAAATGAACTCATCATTTTTCGCAGAGAAATTTCAGAGAAAAAAAAAGTTGGAGGTTATTTGCATTTGTGCAATGACTTTGTTCCATCCTGTACCTCTCTAAATATGCAAGTCAAGGAGAAGAAAAACTACATCACTTTTTCATGAAGAGCTTTCCCTCTAGAGCTGAAGCTTCTTCCTACTTGTTTTGTCAGCTGGCGTGGGAGGCGTATTATCCAGGAGTTAGGCACACATTTCCAAACGGGAGAGAAAACAGACAGGGTAGACAGTCCGTCAAGAAAGAAGATGCTTAAAGTTTCAAACGCACGAGGCACACCAAACAGAAGCAGCACTTTTCTTTAGTCCTGCTGAGTGTTTCTCTCCCTGCCTCTCCTCAGCAGCTGCACTTCTTATTTATTTCTGAGAGAACAATTGCCTCAGAAATCAGCAGGAGTAATTCTAATCCTAAAGTTGAACCTGCACTTCACTGCTTCCCAGAAGTTAGACCTTTGCCAACAAGCGGGGCAACAGGAATCAGTGTGCTGCACTGCTGAGGGTTCCGACATGGTGTCACTCGTCCTTCACATTGTCACTCGTCCTTCATGTCCACACCCTGTGGAGCCGAGTCCAGAGCTGCTGGCTCCTTCCCTGCTGAGCAGAGATATTCCCCCACCACAGACTCGCAGTCTGGGGAGAAGCACAGGGCAGAACCACCTGAACACCGACACGCACACCCCACATTCAAGCCACCTTTAGTTACGCAGCTTCTGTGCAGCCTGAAGTCTAACAATATTAAATACCTGTAATAAATTGTCAGCCTGATCCTTATGTACCGCTATATTAATGAACAAAATATACAGCACTGAACAAAACTGCAGAAAGGCAAAGTAAGAACTATGGAAAATACTTCTTTGGTCCCTACACCAG
>NW_009714415.1:26784-51144 GCF_000703405.1 Apaloderma vittatum
ATTTGATAATTCTGTAAAAATGGAACATAGCTGGCATAATCAAATAAATTATTAGAAGGTATATAAATCATTACCACCTAATATGACTGCAACAAGATTCAATGCAATTTGCAGATAAGTATGAGGAATGACTACTGTGTTTTACTGAATTAAAACTGGCAAAAGTTCTAAGAAGACAAATGATGTAAGATGACCCTACATTCATTTGCAAACTAAAAAGGCAGAAGGAAAGCAGGAGACAGATAAGTCTTACTTTTTCAACTATTTCAGCTTGCCCTGAAAACAAGGATTAATCATAAAGTGGAAATTTTTTCATTTAATTAGAGATTGAGTGGGTGGGAATCTGAAGACAGACTAAAGCTGCACGGAAAGTCTTAGCGCTGTAGGAAATGAGGTGGCCTGAACTGAGACAGGGATGCAGCCTTTCAGAAAGTCCAAACCCAGACTGCTGACTGCATTGCTTGTGCTGGTCCCTCCTTACGTGCTCTTTACACCTAGAAGGACGTTTCCTTACCACAAGTACTTTCTCTGCTCCCACAGCTGGTCTAGATACCAAAGAGTTGTCTGCAAGAGTCCCGCTTCACTTCCTGCAGGGGCTGGAAGAAACCGCGAACAAAATCTGATGCCAAAGCAAGGAACCGGAGCAAGCGAGCAGCTCATCCTTCCCCCAAGCAGGCAGCTGAGCATGGCCTGGGAGAGCTGGCTTCTATCCTTTTCCTTGCCCCAAGGTTTCTTCATGACGCTATTTAAGATCCTTAAACCAAGACTTTCACAGACACCCACTCACCTTCTGGGTGTTCCTAATGCACAAACTACGTTTGCGACCGCAGGGCCCCGTCTGCCATCTCCAACACTCCCGCCAGCACTGGCTGGGCAAACGTTACAATAGATACTCCGAGGCTGAACCTCCTCGGCCTCCACTCTCCCCACTAGGACGGGAAGAACTGCAGTGGAGTTTTGTCAGGTTGACTAAGAGCTAAGAAAAAGTTAATGGCCACTTATACAGCATTACCCCAGTTCATGGGATTAACACCTTAGAAAATCTTTGTGAAAATTGTTGATTCTGCCAAAGAGCCCACACTGAACAGTGTGCAAAGTCCCACATCGAGCAGTGAGAATCTGTTAAACCTGTAAACTCCTTGTTACATCCAGATTAGTGCACTTGGCATCCACGGGATCTCTGTTTCTCTGCTCTCCTTCCCACCTCTGACAAGCCCTTTGTTGTAGTTCCGATCTTGGAAGACCTTCTGCAGCGCTAAGCAGGGATTCAAAAGCAAAGCACATCCCAATGCTCTTCTGTAAGTGTCTGGCCATTGGTTATTATTTCCTGCTCGTCTCCCCAAAACACTAGTCCTTTGCACTGAAAATCTGAATAGCCCTGAGCACTTTCCTCCATTTGCTTCAGCTCCACAGTCAAAAACAGTAGGACACGAGCAGAGGATGTGTGAGATTAGAGTTTTCCGTTTTCTCCATCCAAATCTCTTCTGCTGCTCTCTGGAGATCTCAGCTGAACTAAGGAATGAATTCCCCCAGGAACTGTGACCCTATCATAAGCCCTAATCCCTTCCATTTCAAAGTCCCCTTGGATCCAGCCTTCTCTAGTAACAGACAGACCTGTGCTGATGCTGCCACACCAAAACAGAGCAGCTAAGTCAACCAAAAGACTCTGCTCCAATCTTCCTTCTCCAGTAGGAATTCAGGGAAAACAGATTAATATAAAATGCGTAGTGCCATAGTGCTTGCTACAGAAATGAAAGGTATGCCTACACCATGCCTGGAACACCTGGACAGAACAGAGGAGATCCACAATTGTCCTAGGGATGAAGAAAGGCACACACACTGCATGGTTATTTTAAGGACATGTATACATACAAATGTAACCACACTCAACATCTTGTACAAAGAGGACGATGACACGTACTCTTAAATGCAGAAAAGACATATTAACCCCTCAGCATGTCTTGTTGCTAACACAGAGTGTAGTAAACTGTCATGACACACATCTCTCTTGCTGGAGCCCTGCCATACTCTTCTCAGAGTCCTCCAGCCCTGTCCATATTCAAAGTCCCTAGAAGTTTACACTGTTTTGCAGGATCTAATCCTGGGTTTGCAAACACCCACAATTACTTGGCAGTTACCACCTGTAAGTGAAGAGCTCAGGTTATTTCCAGTTCTTTGACTTTATGCCTTACCTGCCACTCACAATAAAAATACAGGGGAAGACTACCAAGAGACAAGTATAAAATTTCAAACAAAGTTTAAAGGCAAGAGCTGACAGGGGCTGGAGGTAGGAGGCTGGAAGAGGCAAGGAGAGGAAATAATTGTTTGTTGTCCAGCGGTGGCAGCCCCTGAGTTTCTAAAGTCTCTCGGTTTCAAAGCAGGGATGCAATCTTTTAAGTGCTTGTGCCGCTGTGCTGCCTTCCTCTGTTTGTGACATGTGCCGTCACAGTATTTTAAGGGAGCCCAAAGCCCAGTTTTTAATGCAGACACTTGTGCTGGGGTCTGGACTTCTGCAGCTGACATGACTCTAGGGAACAGCTTTCATTTCAAATGAAAGCCAGAACCATGTTTCTTCCCTGAACAGGATTCTAAGCAAGTAGGATCCATTGCAGCACAGCCCACACAAACAACTAAGACATAGTGATGAACTAGAAATCATAACAGGTTTGATTACAGATTAAAGTGATGTGCAGATGCTTTGCTGCTATTGCTTCACAGATTACAACAAACATTTACTCATGGTGGAATCAACTGCGTCTTGACAGCTCTTTGGGGAGGAAGGGGTTTAGGCACATCTACAACCTGAGTTCCTTAAATAACCAAGCTCCAGGGTGTGCCACTTGCTGCTGCTCCACATCACTGCAGTCCTGGACTAAGCATTTCAGAAAGCAGAATCCCAGTCACTGTCAATCCCCTGCCATTCCACCAGAACAAAACTGACAGAGAGAGGAGCAGTAATTTGAGCTGCCTTTCATGAAAACCTAAGGTGCTGGTACAAACAGCTAGAGGCACAGCACATCCAAGGTGCTGGAAGAAGGATAGTATCTGAGGAGCATGATCCTCATGTACAGGTAGAGCTTGTATCCACATTCACTCCAAACAAGTCCTAAAATCAGCAGATAAGATGGACTCATTTCCTTCCTCCTTTTTTGAGGCCAGGGGAGGATCAACCAACTACATGTTATTCAACTATATTTTTATCGCACTTACTATGTGCTTCTCCAACAGTGAGTAAAACTGAAAAGTATTTCAGTTTACATGTACCTTCCTCCTTACCATTTGCTCACTCAGTCGTTGATTTTGCTCAGTCTCCATCTGTGTGGAGCCAACATGCCCACCACGCTTTCCACCCGCCTTGTCGCTCACTCATGTGCTCCACTGGTGAATTCCCCGGGAAGGCTAGTGCAGCCAGCACTGCTCCAGCAGCCAAATCAGCAGTAGAAGGATGGACTCCTATCTCAGTGAATGAAAGAAAGCATTTAAAAAAAAACTAAGTCTGGCCAACTCATGATAGTTAAGCACAGAGAACTTCCAGATAAGCATTTTGACGTGGTGCAACAGCAGCATGGCAAATCAGTGTTAGCAAAGGTAGCAACCTCTCAGACTATGTTCTTCACTGTCTTCTGGTTCCATGTGAATGCCCTGCCTTCTGAGTCCCACACAAACAGCAGTCGGTAGGCTGTCTTAATTTCTATACAGCAAAACTACACTTCTGCACAGCACAAGTCCTGAAGACTCGAGAAACAAGGTGTTCAGCAATATTGTGCCTCGTTGTCCCCTCCCATACTGCCGACGGAGACAGAGGCTCCCAACTAAGTGAGTGGCAGCAGCCCACAGTGAAAACCCACAAGGTAAAGTCAACTCAGATCCAGCAAAAGTCACCTGGACAGACAGCTTGAAAACATTCAGCCCAAAATATATTCTTCCCAAAGCCTGCAGTGCTTCATCGGGGACCAAAATCAGTAATTCAGACCACGCTCCACGGTACAAGTATTCCCAGCGCAATTTGCCTGGTTTCACTTTGGGGAATTCAACATAATATCTCAACAACTAATTCCCAAACAGAATGTTTTTAAAACGTGGGTGATCTCAAGTGTGTGGAATCTTCCGAGAACTTCACAACACCCATATGTCAGATTTTTATATATAGGTGCTCCATAAGGCATATGGATTGCATCACTCCTCACAGCTGCTGATAATAGTATAAGAAAAAAAAAAGTAAAGAAGGCCTGTCTTTCCTACAGCTGAAGTACCAGGGCCATTTTTAAAATGTTCATCAAAAGCCCACAATCCTCCAACGAGCCCCATTCACAGTATGACTGAGGTGCTGCAGCCACTTGGGAGCATTTTTTAATTTTCTCCCAAGTCCCCAAGACAAAACCCTGCACTATAGCGAGAGGCAGCGACTCTCATCATCTCACTGGCACAGCAGGGAAGCAACCCAGAGGTTACCACCAGTTAGAGCCTCTCATCTTCATCCTCTTCCACTCCAGCTGCACTTCAGAGGGCCAAAGTCAGGCACTCTCCTTGTTCTCTAGCTCTGCCTTTTCTGAACAGCCTTGAGAAAAGAGCAAGCAAGTCCTTACTCGTCCTTGCACCTTCTCACCCTGGCAAACAGGGCCTTCTCTCAGAAGCACCACAAAGACCCTGGCCTCTCCAGCATGGCCGGACATGTGTTTCTAGCACTGTCTTCGACTTTCTCCTGACAGATCACCAACCTGGCACCAGCCTCCTCCCTGGCTCACTCCCTTGCTGCTTTGATCTCAGAACCATTCAATCAACAGGAATTGAACATACGTAAGGTTCTGCGCCTGGAGAGACTTTTATTTTTATTATACACCAAAAAGGCATGTTTCTGGTTTGTCAGGCAGGTTTCATTTACACAGCCTTGCAGCACTTGCACACAGCTCATTTTATTCTCAGCTTGCCTCCAGAGCGGCTGTAGGAGTACATCCATATGGTCAGGGCTTTACAGCTAAACTGGAAGTACCAAAACAGAGATGCAACTTTTATGCAGTTATATGCGCTGCTTCACTTTCTACATTGGGAAGCGCACACCATCTCACTCCCACTGCATGCACAGAGAAAGACGTGGTAACAAAGAGGTCCGTGGCCAAGCGGTTCCTCTGTCTGCGAGAGCCAGGGGCTGCTGCTGCTCCACCGCTCGCACCGTGCCGGCCTCATGGGCCTCCTCAGGTGACACCGTCTCAACGGAGCTCCCTCAGCCTTCATATCCAGATCTGCTAGAGAAATACCATCTACCGCCTTCTGTCAGCAACCTAAGCTACAGGGCAAAATTAAAGATCTGACTTTCTGTCTCTTGCAGTCAGTAAGCAGGCATTGACGTTCTGCTGACCGTCTCTCTCCAATGATGGGTCCTCAGGGAGAAAGAAGAAATCCTGGTTCAGTCATCAGGGTCACCTGTGCAGATGCCCACAGCACCCACCTGTGAGACTCTCCCAGACCAGGATAGACAGGACTCTCCTGCGAGCAGATAATGGGAGCAGGACAATAAACGGCATTAGAAGTTCCCCGCACTGAAATGGCAGGAATGCGCTGGTCTGGCTCCCATCTCTGTGCTAGATTCCACTTTCAGAGGGTGCTAGATGCCACTTGCAGAGCTCAATTTCTCTGAGTGCTCCAAAAGCAATAAAAGCTTTTCTATTTTTTAATAAGCCTACATTTTAAATCACTTCATATATATATATGCATATGTGTGTGTGTATATATATCTCAAAACATAAACTCAACTGAATTTCTCAGTAAAGATTAAAAAATGGAAATACCTAAGACTGTATATCCACATTACAAGCCAGTTCATCTCCTCAGAACTTGAAGCTCAAGAATTCACAGGAAGGAGGTTTGGTAAGCAAATTTAATGACTTTGCACAGATGTATCCACCTCCTTTTATACCACTTGTGATCAGATGACAGGCACTCACTGCTTGCTAGACTTTTTATGTACTTGCTCATTTGCATGCACTCCAGAATTACCCATTAAAGGCTGCCTTTTCCTGACAAATTTTTGCCTCTGATAAATGGCCAACTCCGCTGGCCTGACTTCGTGACAGTCCTTGGTTGTGACAGCTCAACTTAATTAATCTATTTAATTTATTGATCAAGCCCACGGCAAAGGAATATTCTCCATTAAATAGGATTTTTATCATCCTGAGTTATATGACTAAAGGCCTTCCTAAAATCTAAAATTTAGTTAGCAACTGACATGCTGTCCATCCAAAAAGGCACTCACGAAAAGGAAGAGCTGGAGATTAAAAATGACTTGATGATTTATATAATGACCAGTAGGTTGGGCTAGAAGTTGAACTAGAGTCTGGTTGCCTATTTCAGAAAAAAAAATGCACTGCAAAGCAATAAAAAATCCTTTAACACCTATTCTGAAGACTGTCTCTACCATTGGACTATGCTCCATTACATTTGTGTCACTTGTAGCAAACCAGACATTTCTATTTGTGCAAACTGTGAACATTATTTCGCTGGGAAAGTGCAGGTTACTTAGCACTACAATACTTCTTGGATGACTTATTAATATGGCTGTAAAACCTTGCAGTTAAAAATAAAACATACAAGGACACAAATCATAGGCTTAAGCAGATAAATAAAAGACTGCTGTAGTCTTTAAATCTAAAGTGAACAAATCACATCCAGATGAAGGACATTCAGGTAAGTCAATTCCCCTGCTTCCTCAGCCCCAGAGCGCTTGTCTTCCCCTTTACAATCAAATAAACTGAAGCTGTTATAAACTGGCAGGAAATTATAAGCCTAATCAGCCAGATCAGAACGCTGACAGATCACACACCCTGCACGTTAGCCTCACTAGCCATGATACGACAGCTCTGTACATCCACATCTGTTTGCAGAAAGATGCAAATGAAGCCTAACTCTTGCAGAAGTCTAGCCACTGGAGGGTAATTAGAATAAATGCTGTTTCTATGCTAATTACTATTTGTGGGTTTGCTATAACACTAATTTGTTCAGAGAGGCTTGACTGAACAGGTAGGAAGAGCTAGACTGGACAAAGGATAAATGGTCTCATCATAATTGCATACAGTTTAATTTCTAGATGAGAAACAGAAATCCTCTTTTTATGGGATCCTGGTTGTATCACTTTAGCGTTAATATGCTGTACAGTTTACAACTGTCACTTCACTTCCTTGCTAATATATTTTTAAACTGGTGACAAGCAGGATGAAAATGTTTTATACAAATCTGTCCAACATCTGAAATCACTTCAGTTCTGCAAGCAGCAAGTTAGGGGAGAGACACCAATTGTCAATGTCTGTATTTTCAGGAAGTTTTCCATCAGCATGTTTGGATCTACATCTCAGTTCGCTCCAGAAGGGCACCTGTACTCCTGCAGGACCCCTTATCAGTGGCCGCACCTCCTCCTGTGAGGCCGGGAGTGCGGCAGCAGTTGCTCCTCTTCAGCCCCCAGAGATGGAGTCTGCAGGCAAACTGAGCAGTCTCATCCAGATGGAAAAATCAGATGACAATCTTTTTTTATCCCAGTCTTGAGTCTGTCTAACTCTGGCAGGTAGCAGTCTAGGCTAACACATTATTATGCTTAATTCCTCTCGCAGAGCAGAAACCAACTGTTACTATTTACCCTCGCTGAGCAAGTTTTATGAGGGACGGGGCCAGAACCACGAGGCATCTCCTGTCATCTCCCACGGCTCGGACACCCTCCAGCCCTTGGGCTGCTGCCCTCCCGCGCAGGAAGGGCTTTGCAGACCCGAGGACATGGTGCTTCCTCCCCACAGTCCTTGGCTACTCAATTTTCATTACAGACTGCAGCTGTCTGCCCCAGCTACATCTCCGTCAGCAAAAGACAACCAGCCCTGGTCTCCAGCATCAGCAGAGGTGCAGGGGGATCCTTCAGAGGGAGAACCCTTCACCCTTAACCCAAGCCCTCGGACAGAGCTGGGGCTGGAGCTCCTGCTCACCATGAGCAGCTGTGCTCACCAGCACGTTTACGGAAAAGGGAATGCACATGCATATTCCAACTAGTTCTCTTTTCAGTTTTTCATCTCTGAACAGCTTTATCTCCTAATTAAAATCCACACTGATTTTAGTCTACAGATTCAAATAAAGAGAGAAAAGGGTCTGGAAGCTGTCTGTTGCTTTGCAACGAGGTTTTAATGCATTGCAAAGCACATCACAAACAGCAAAAAGTGCACTTGATTGTCCCAGGGGTGAGGGTTTCAGCCCCTCGATGCCACCTGATTAATTCTGACAATAAAGAATATTCTGAAATTAACTCTGAAACGTGGCTTTATTTTTATTATGATGGAGGAAGCAAAGGGCATAGGTCATGTTTCTTTGCAGCATTTCTGCACCTGAGCAAGAGGACAGATTCCTGCAGGACGTTTGCACAGCTCCAGCACGGTGCAGGAGCCTGGAATCAGAGATTGTCTCTTTTAAAGTAATTACGTGTAACAACAGAGGTAGCAGGGCTGGATCTGTGACAAATGTACAAGTGGAAAAACTAGGTGTGACCATATCAAAATCCATGGGATGTGGCTTTTCTGAAGAGACATAACTAATTGCTCTTCTTCAGCCTCCCCATTTCCCCCAACCACTGCTGAAGCAGTTCTGCGTGGACACAAACTATATGGCGATAAGGGCATCTATATTAGCACACGGCTGACAACAGCCATCAAAATACCACTTTGCACTGTCAGTCCAGTGGAACCACAATATGTACGCAGTGAAAGACCCTGGCCCACATCTGCATCGAAAAAACCTGCCCTGCTCCTCCTCCCAGCACACACCTGTACGTCCCCACGCCTGCTTTCTTTAGATACTCCTGCCCAGCAGCAAGAGGTTGGTATTAGATGCAGAGAGGACTTTGTCTTTCACTACAGGCTCCCTCCTCAGAGCCAGGAGGAAGTTCGCTTGCCTTGTGGCAATTTAGCAAAGTAGAAAAATAGCATCTCTGCTACTGCAGCACATACAAAGCACAAGTCACTAATTTGCTCTACTCACACTGCTGTAAACACTGACAGTAACCCAGAATTCAAAGGCCTCGCTGACAGATAGAGCTCAAAGTCATCTGCAAGACCTGAAGCTGTCCCACGGCCAAGGCTTCAGCTTCAACCACCACCTGTTCCTGCAGCAGAGCCGATCGCTGGTACCAGCCAGAACACGGGCACAAGTTTATGTCTGTGAGGCGGGAGGGTTGGATAAATTTTTCCATTGCAAGTTTCTCCTGCAGCACACAACTCTCACTTACGCACAGGAGAACATAAAATAACGCAGAGCTAGGAATCAGGGAGACGTGCCATGACATCCTTATATCAGGGGGCTGGTTAGCTCAGTCAGTTAGAGTGTGGTGCTGATAATGCCAAGGTCGCGGGTTCAATCCCCATGTGTTGCCTGATCTAGCTGAGAGGCGTCCCTGCCCATGACAGGGAGGTTGGATTAAATGATCTCTAAGGCCCCTTCCAGCCTAGGCCACTCTTCTATTCTGTTATTTCAAAATCTTCTCATTCATAGTTCAAGCTGCCCAAATGTAGGTGTTTTTGTTAAGCAATTCAAAGCTTGGTCCACTACCAGTTCTCACCATGGAGCCTGCTTTTTGCACACAGGCAGCACAAACAATACTTTTGTACCCTTTTTGTACCTTTTAAAGCTTCCTAGATCCCTTTAAAATCTAAGTATACACTAAGTAAGGCAAGTGCTGCGCACTCTCAGAAACTCCCCCAGTATTTCAGCCACTCAAGATACTTTTTTCAAGAGTATTATGAGTGGTTCAAACTTTTGTTATCCTGAACTCACAGCACTGCAGTGTACATAAAATAATTATTTTTAATTAAGATGATAAAACATTCTGAAGCAAGAGAAACATCCAATTTTTGTAATTAAAGTGATGGAGAAAAAATTGCCTAAATCATTCCAGACAGAAATTTCACAATGGTTATGCTACTTAAAAGTTACATAGCTTGGAAACTAGGTTGCACTTTTAAGAAATTTTTTAATAATTCAAGACCTTTCAAGGTCAGAGAGAAAGCAGTGAGTGATACAGTAATTTCTCCTCTTGAAATTTAAGAGCTATGCTCAGTCTTCTCATATACGCACATACGTGTTCCAAGGGTTACCACGGGATCTGCAACAGTCAGGGTCAACACGTCAAGTCAGTGTACACAGCCCATACTGTGTACCCACGGCTTGACCTCAAAGCATTGCTTTTTTAAATACTCGGTGCACCCTTGACAAAACAACCAGGTAAGTTCTTCCCTCTCACGTTCAAGGCAATGTGTTATCCAGAACTAGTCGGAAGAAGCAATGGTTTTCTCTCCGGCTCCTCTGAAATGTGTACTCAGTACTAGTTTTCTGGAGATCTTCTTTCCACTTCAATAGTGTCACTTAGCTCTAAAGTCTATAGAACAGGAACTCTCTTTTTCAGTATGCTTGGATGTTGTTTAGTGTAGAAGGGACCTAATCTCTAACTGAAGCCTTTAAGTACAACTCCAAGGAAAACACTAATAGTACCAAGTGACTGTAGAAAACTAGAAATAACTCCCAATTAACTGTCACTGAAGCGGAGCTCTAGTTCGAGATGTCACGGATTGAGTACTTGCATGGGAGTGTTCAACTCCCAAGCAATCAATCAGACCGTCACAAAAGCCATTCAGAACAAATACGAAAAACTACAGAGCAAACCACTTCACTACCAAGTTCAAGCATGGAAAATAAGGCTTCTAATAGTGATGGAGGCTTCTAAGGGAGAGATACGGAACAAAGTATTTCTCCTTATAATACTGCAAAAATCAAAGGCACAGGTTGGCTACAGAAATGAACATTGTAACACTTCCACACAAGTGCTGGACAAAGAAACGTGTAAATGAAACCCTTCCTTATCTTGCCACATATTGCAACATCTACTCTGATACCCGGGTTTTGATGAAACCTTTCTTCCTTCTGCACTAACATACCTTGGCTAATCCCTGTTAGAAAAGTATCACTCTGAAAACAGCTTCTTAGAGTCCAACGACATTTACGCAATCAAAACCCAATCCTTCAGCTGTGTGTGGACACGGACTAGAAAAAGTGCTTGGCACATCCAAAAGCAAGTTCACAGTCAAATTCAGACACATACTGATGGCAAATTATTGACATGACACCTTGCTCAACAAAGGAGCTCACTTTCTGCTTTCAAGCGGTTCCCTGAGCAGTTGAATTCTCTAGAACAGGTCTCCCCCTGCTCTGCCCCAGGTCAGGAAAAGTCCCCTCCCTTTAAAGAGAGAACAACTAAAAAGCAACAGCACCAGGTACATAAAATCAGTGGAAACACAACAGGCACAATTCCAGTAGCTTCCTCTTTCCTGTTTTTTTCACAGAATTAAGAATACTGTCTGCGAGCTCTCTGTTAGCTAATTTGGTGTCTTTATACATTTTTTAAAAGTAATTTCTGGTACGTTTGTTTTTGTACTGATCTGCCAGCGTGTTGTGCATAAAATGACAATTCAAGATTCAAGCTATCAGCCTCTTTCTGCCAAGTAACAAATAGCGGATGCTTAAAGAAGTCTTGTGGCACTCCAGAGAGCTAAAGGATAATGAATCACAGTCTCAGAAAACTTAAAATTCTTTTTCTTTCCACACTTTCCTATTTTTTCTTTTCCCAGCTTCCCCCTCTGGTCACTCACAGGAGAAGGTGAGGTCACTGGACTCAAGAAAAGCAAATTTTCCTTTCCAAATTTTAGAATAGGGTTTTCAAGTACCAGCAAAACCTCATTTTCACTTTGCACATTACATGGGGCTTTGTCATTAATTTAAACAAGATGTCAAAAGAGTAGAAAACAAGCTGTAACACCCTCCCGCAAGCTATTCTGCTGTTAGATTGCAAAGGCCAGGTTAACAAAGGTGCTAACAAAATGTTCATGGTGTTTCCCTTCTCTGTGTTAAACTAACTTGCTAGTGCTTAAGGAAACGAACTACATTTTTTTAAGAATTACATCAAACCCATATATTAAGCTTTATTCCTTGCTTTTTAACTACTTCTTTGCCATATTCATGTTTACAAGGTCTTTTCCCAATTTAGGAGTCCTCTCCAGTTCTAGGGACGTAATAAATCCGACTGTAACCACCACACCTTGAAAAATGAAGGAGCATGTTACGCATTCAGGTAGTCTCTACAAGAGCAGAAAGAGAATGAAACATCTCCTAGGCACTGAAGTCTCAAGTACTGAGATAATGCACACCAATACTGAAGGGGAACAAAAAAGCAAAGCAAAATCAGCACAGCAATCTCCCATATGTTAATTTTTAAATCAATCAATCAATCAATCAGTCAATCAATTTATCTTCCTTGTCATTCTGTCCTGGCACCTACTTCTACTGCTGTTGTGCTCATCATCAATCCACTCAAATTAAACAAAACATTAGGCAGCGTCCTTTGGGGGATTTCACCATAGAGCATTTCCAAACCACAGCCTGTCCTGTGCCTCATCAAATCTCTCGGGCTTCACAACAGCAGCATCTTCAGCTGGGACAAATCTCTAAGTGCTCCAGCTCTGTCTCTTCTCCCGTGCCCAGCCAGCCCAGGGGTCCTGCCTGCCTCCCCTGGTCAGCCTGCACAGGGGACAGGCAGAAGGCCTTTAAGCAAGGCTCAAGTCCAGCATTCTCAATGAATTGCGCCTACTGAAGCAAGGGACATGTTCCCACTTATGACAAGTTTTAAATCCAGCCCTGTATTTTCATCTTTTTGATCCTTTCAAAACAAATAAATAATTCGTTCAACTACTGAGATGGGACATCTTTGTCTTCTGAAGTCTGTGTACAGTTACAGTAAATTCTTAGTGCCCAGTTCATGGGGGAAAAAAAAATAGAAAAATTCTTAATTGGGACTGAAAATAACCATCCACTTATCAGTCAAATGTCGTCCTAAAAAAGGGTACATGTAATCAGATGCTTAAGTAATACTTTCATCAGTCTCACAAGACCAAAGAACATGTGAAGAAAAATGATGACAGACAAGTCACTTAACTGTCCCAAATACCTGGGACATTGCCTCACTCCATGAAATGAAGGCAGTTGGTTGTTATTTGACATCCCTGATGGCTTCTGACCCTCCTGAAGAAGTGATCTTAAGAACAGTTTGCGAGCCTCATTTTAGCCATGAAATTCCTGATAAGCATGAGAAGGTAAATGTCGCTCAGCCAGTCGGACTGCTAAAGGTCCCTTCCCTCAATGCTTCAAATAAACACACGTTCGTTTCTATTTCTGCTTCGTAGGAAGAATATAAAATTCCGAAGCAGGGAATACCCTCCCCAGTAGGACATGTCAGCAGGCTGCGCGCCAGGCAGGCAGCTCGCTACAGACACGGGCAGGAGATCAGGGCCCTGCGGCTGCGGTGGCCGAGAGCATTTCAAAGCAGACATAATCTACTGGGACACAGGGTCACTTGTCCCATCGCTTCAGCGCAGAGCTGGCTACTGAGCCGGCTCAGGCACTGGTTTCCAAAGAACCCGCTGATCTGATAAGGAAACAACAGAAGAAAGGCCGAAACCGCCACGGAAAGGACAGGAACGATTTCTATTTTTGTCTGAATCGCCAACTTCATTCAGTGGCACAAGTGCCCCGGGCTGGATGAAGCATATTTAAGTGCCAGCTCATGCAGGTGTCAAGTGAAATGTGAGAGAAAGTAACAGAAAAGGAAATGCCCAGGGTGCATGTGCTGGGCGGCCGCAGGGAAGCAGGTTCCTGGCCCCTCGCCCACATAAGGCACATCAGCACAGACACAGCGACGTGCACGAGTCAGCCAGGGACACATGCAAGCAGTGTCCAACCAGCAAGCCCTTCTACAAGAAAAACAAAACCTGGTACTCGGGAAACAGGTTTTTATCACACAACTGCCGCTTGCAAGCACGCTGGTACTTAACTGTAATGGCCCAGCCTCAGATGGGCCAAGGCTGAAATGGGAAAGCTCACCGTTCCTTCAGCACTTGTGCACCGCGGCATCATTGCCCCACTCCGGTGTGCTGCTCTCGTACTGCCTGAGCCTTCCTTGACGTTGCTCATTCTCCTGATGTTAACAAAAGAGTCTATATATTAATTTCAGCTACCTTATGAGAACCAGGGTCCTGATGCAAATGTTCAAATCAGGGGAGTTAACAGGTGAGGTTGAAAACCACGTGGCATTTCACAACTAACCGAGCACCTAACAAGTGGTCAGCACAGCACTTCTGTCACTCAGTTACAGCTTCACGTTGACTTCAGAGGTTTGGCAGCACAGAAAAGCGGTCTGGCAGTACACAGCTCCCTACAGGCTTTTGCCCTTCACGTCACAACAGCATGAAACAAAGCACCATAAAGAACAAAGAAAAGGGAGAATACGCAGATCACACTGTGGTTGGGTTTCGGAAAAAATACAAACAGGTGTTGTACAATAGAACCTCTGAGACTGCAAATAATTCAGATACTTCAACTGTCTATGCCAAGGTGGGTGAAAGCTATGAGCAGCAGCAAAGGAACATTAGCATGTACTCACAGCAGCACCTGTCCTGCTCCCAGGGAGCCCAACAGCACTGGGTCCCTGCCTCCCCACAGAAGAGGCTGCTACTGCACGAGCAAGCTCTGCCACGAGCTCTGTAAAGCTGCGTGTGCTCCATTGTAAGATCTTCAAACTCTGTGCTGGGGAGCAGGTATTTTACACAAATCACCTTTCCTAAAAGAATGACAGAAATTCTCCTTCACCTCCTACTGAGGACTCTCTGAAGGGCATCTCTTTCACCCAAATCCGTGACCTCTCCAGTGAATCCACAGCCAGTCACCTTCCAGGAGAGGGGAAACCTGGTCTGATGTGGCTATTGCCAATGTGAAACAGAGGGACTTCTTCTTCATGGAAGCTCATGGATTTTTTCTGTTTTAAAATCATCAAATCAAGATGACACCTGAGGCACCACGAACAACCGCAGCAGGTTAACCCAGCCTCGTAAGCAGCCCTGGCTGTACCATCGCAGCCTGACAGGACAGGCAGAGCATCCGTTCTGCAGGTGGGAATTCGCAGCCTGCCCGACCCCAGCCCATGGCTCCAAGCCACCGCGGAGTCCACAGCGGTTCCCACCGTTACCTCCAAGTGCAGACGTGGGTCCCTTCTGCATTCAGCTCAGAAAGGAAAAGAGTAATTAAGCAGCGAGATGATGGATACAGGGAAGTAAAGTGCTGAGGAAACAGGAGAAGGAAAAGAAACTAGGTCGCAGGAAGGAGAGAGAAAGAGAAAAAAAGGTTATTTCAGGTAATTTCATTGCAAACTCAGAGGTCAAAAATGTCTTCTTCACTGTTTCAAAAAACATTAAATTGGTTATTGCAGGTAATTTCATTGCAAACGCAGAGGTCAAAAACGTCTTCTTCACTGTTTCAAAAAACATTAAATTTCATTGAACTTTACAACGAATAAAATATTAAGAGTTACCAATGGATGAAACCGTCTGGGAGGGGAGCATAACCTAAGCATTCCTACATTAATAAATTACTGTGATGGGTTCAAATTTTCTGTGAACTGGTTTCTTAAATGAATACACCATATGTACACACATTCAGCAGAGAAAGGGAATCCCTAATCTTTTGAAAAATTGAAGTTTCTAAACGGAAATTGGTTTTACTAGTTAGATACAAATACAAAAGGAAGGCGATGAAAAATTCAAGGGAGTCAAATTAACCTTTTTTGATCAATGACTCGTTTTGTAGGGATAGGCACATTTTTAAGTTGTGAGATTTCTGATGTATGCAAGCCACCAAGGCTGGAATCAATAAAAAGTGAAAATTAAGTGGTTTTGTGTAGACTGATTTTTAAAGGAAAACTATGCATTATTCATATAGAAAACCGTCTATAATGACTTGAAGGCAGATTGAAAAGTCTAAAGGTTTAGACCCGGTTTAAAATTTACGACAAATCACATTATTAAAATGAGCTTTGATTAGTTCTGCAGAACACAGAAATCCAGTCTCGCCCATCTATAGATGAATTCCTAATGTGTGCAATTCTGGGTTGCAGCATACATAGAAGTAAAAAGATCCTCTTAGAGCAAGACAGACCAAAGTTTCAGAGAAGGAAAAAGATAGCTTTTACAGTAAAGCCAACAAATTAACCCCACAAGTAATTGAGATGTTAAACATTTACAGCACACATTTTTTTGTACACGGTACCTTCTTAGACATTTGTAACAGCTGCTTTTGATAGCCAGGCTCCCACTTACCAAAACACGTGCGATGATGCAGCAAGTGGTTAGAAGACTTTTCTCAGCAGGGCACTCTCTGCATCTGGGGTGGGATTTCCAGAAAACACTGAAACATTGGTTCTCTATTTATCTATTTGTCTATTTATCCCAGTGATAAAGCAAACAGAACAAACTACCCAGCTGCAGCTTGGCCCTCATTACCAAGCACAACGGTGTGACAGGGCAGGTTTGTGGAATGAAACAGTGGGTGCTGAGGGCCAAACCCCCCCATTTTATGCACTCTGACCATTATCATTCACATCAGCACTACTCTGGTCACGCAGTTAGCGTGAATCTGTATATAAACCGGAGCCTATCGTCACATTTTTCTCCATTGGGAAGGAATTCAGGCTGTGCACCGAGCCCCCACACTGCAATGTTGACCAAGTCTGGCAAGTGAGGACTTAAGAGTCACTTAAAATATACACTCCTGATCCAAACTAAAAATGCTGCCACAAAGAATGTGTTTTTATTAAACACTAAATATTACTTCACTATAATAAGGCCATGTTCAGTATTTCCCCATAAGCTTAAATCTTGAACTGCACTTAGCCAGAAGACCAGCTAATCCAGCTCCACGCAACAAAGTCAATTCACTTCAACATATCTGGTTGTCAATTACTACTCTCACATTTTCTCAATATCTATTTAAAGAGCAAAACCAAAAAAGCATCCCAGATTATTAAAAAGTCTTCAAAACCTGCAGATAATACAAGATTTCATAGGGAAGAGGAAAAGAGCAAGAGGAAGCTGAAGTATAAAAAGTGTCAAGAAGAGAGCTTGTAGAATTTCAACAACATCCAGCTGCAATTCAACCCCTGCTTCAGCTGTAATCTCTAAATCGATCCAGATCTGCCTAGAAATGTCTGATTAGCTACATGGGCCTATAGTTATATATGACACGTATAGCCATTTCCAGCTCTTTACTATTACTTTAAAACTTATTTACCTTGAAAGTACTTAAAGGATTACAGTATTAATTACTTTTAAAGGACACTCAACGCAACTGGTAGCCTAGAATTGATGAGTATATAAAAAAAATAATAAAGAAGGAGAATTAATTGGGGATCTCGGGACCTTATTAAAATCTATCCTTGATTGAAAGTTCTTTGACTTTTATTGCTAAAACTTCTCTCAATGAGGTAACTGCATTTTTGCTTTAAGAATATCATTTGGTGGAGAAAGACAACCAAAGCTTAAACAAGTATACAAACACATTTGCAACACAAATCGGCACTTTTCCAAGGAAAAAGATTTGCAAGACTGAAAGCCTTTACACCTAACACTGAAACAGGAGCTGGGTTTTGTATGTCTTAGAGGCAATCCCGCTCCCGAAGTGTCACTCCGAGCAGTGAATCTCAGGAGGCAGAGAGTACATTCACAGAGCTGCCTTCTCGAGAGAAGCATCGAACTGGCCAGGAAATGGGAAACTTGCACCCTTGCCCATAATTCTGCAGTCCTGCCAGCTCCCAGGTCACACACAAGGTGTGTAGGAAATGAGGAAAACCTCACTCGTCCAAATAGCCTTCGCCCAAGTTCAAAGAGCCTTGTCCCGACGGTAAAAGAACTGCTCCCTGGCTGGATGCAACGTACACGGAGGCTTAACGTGACACCAAAGCTCAGCTGCTTCTCCTGCAACGAGCAGAGATGGACGCGAGTAGAGACACACTGGACAGGACATTCCTTCCAGAGCCAGCTGCAGGGGCGACACGGGCCCGGGGCTGTCCCTGCAGATGCTGTCTTTGCATTATCCACCTCAAATCTGAGCAAGCTTCTGAAATGCTTGCATCGACCGTACTTCTTCCAAACAGCAAAACTCAAAGGGCAAAACAAATGGGCAAACACAAGCAAGAGCTATCCTTTTATCTCCTCACCAACCAACTTCAAAGTTCTTTGGCCACAAAGTTCCAAGTGGCTTCTCAATTTCTTGCCATTGAAGCCTCCATCCATATTTCATTCAATGTTTTGGTTTATCGGGTATTTTTTTCCTCCCCACTGGTGCTACACAATGAGCTTGAGAAGTTTCACAGTTCAGCAAAACATTCATCAAATACACCCCCTACTACCACAATTCTTCCATAGTCAGTGTTATTTCCAATGCTTCTGCCTTCGATGACACCAAATCACTTTGCTCCTTGTGGAAATCTGAATTGCACTGCCCACACCAAGTGAATTAAGCAGAAAACCAAAGAATCAGGATGTGTGAACAGCTGTGCCTTCCCACATGGGGAGGAGAGGAGGCTTCACCTGTGACACCACAATCTTTTTGATACTATTGCTGGTTTTTACAGCTTCTGTGAATAAACTTCTAGTCGTTTATGGGATGGAGAAAGCACATCCCCTTCTCAGCTAAATGCTGATCGCCCCAGTCTTTGCCGTTTTCCTAAGAAATCTGAGCCATTTTGCTTGCTTCAGCTGCTGGGAATCTGTTTTATAGCAATTAAGATAGCAGTTCTTTTAACAGTGAAAATCTTAAACTAAATCAAAAGTCTAGAGCCCTGCTGCTTGCTGAGAAACTCTGCAGACCCACATCACAGGTCAGGGCTCTCGTCTCTCGCAACACTCACACAGCTTTGTTTATCATATGGGGGTTTTGAATCTCACCATCCTCTGTTCCGGGACCTCTCTACTCCCCTGAGGAAACACTTCACACATTTCCCAGGGTTTCTTCCTCACAGCATTCTTTCTAGTATTAATTTCTGTCCTTTCAACTACTCCCGAGCTGCATGTCAGCAGCCACCTCTTTGTCCATCCTCTTCCAGTCCTCAGTGCAATGGCAGGACACGTGGCATCAGCCTCTTAGACCTTCCAGGTCCTGGTGCTGGGGCTGACAGAAATGCAGGAAATCTGAATTTCCACAAGGCACTCGTCTGTTCCTGCCATTCCCCGGTAACAGCCAAGTAGACTTTTCACAGCCTTCATTTAAAGCACTTCTCAGCAATTTGCCCCTTTTGCTTTCCATGCAGATTATTCCCAGAACACTTCTCTTAAGTGAAGAACCGATCTTCACCACATCTTTGCCTTCTCTTCTTCTAACCTTTTCTTCCAGATATAGGCAATATGTTTGCTGTCATTTTATAGTGTGATGAGAAAATCTTCTCTAGTCTCTCCAGAGATAATATCCTTTCAGAAGCATCCCTACACTTCCTACCTGCCACTAGAAAAGAGAGGCAAGTAGATTGGGTCCTTGACAATGGACCTATAAAAGAAGTGCAAGGAACTTTTTCCCTTTCACTGTATCCATAATAAAAATAAAATACTTGTAAAGTACCTAAACACAGAATGTGCATTTCATAAGGAAAATACTTTCACTCTGGATTAACACCAGAGGGTAATGCTGGAAGCTGAATAGTTTACCCTCAGCTGCTCAAAAATAGGACTTTTTTCTAACCAAAGATTTAACTCCACTCTTTCTCCTGCTCAATCTTCAAATCTGTTTCAAGTTTTCACTCACCTCAGTTATCTTTTTTTTTCCTTTTAAGAAGATGACTTATAGACAGCAAAGGTAGGTAATTCATGATGAGATGCACTCGATAGCCTTTTTTTTTTTTTTTAATGAAGAGTCATAAGTCTGTGCTGAGTTAATGAAGAATGCCACACTTCCAGGACAGATTTTAACAACACATTTCCAAAGTAGACAACAGCCAGAAGCCACTGCCCATCAGAGACTCACCTGATGCCTCACACGAAGCTGCCTTTCTCTGAACAAAGTCTTCCCTTGCACCTACTGCTGAGGAGCCTTTCCTTTCTCCTGCTGCTTGTCTTCTGCCAGGGAGGAAAGACTACCCTGCAAGGCAAGAACTGTCCTTCTCTAAAATATTCCTGAATGTTTTAACAGGAACACAAAGTTCTTGAACTACTGGGAGGGGGAGGAATAGTTTGGCTAAAAAAAAAAACAAAACACAACAACCAAAAAATCCCTGCCATTTTGATCAACAAAGTTTAAACTTTGCCTAGATTCTACATGGGGACAGACCAAAACCCCAACGACTTTCCTGCAGCACCAAGATTCCTCCAGAGCTGAACAGTGTTAACAAATATACTGAGCACAGTTAGAAGGAGATGATCTTCCACCAGCAGGCTCCTTCCCCTGAGAACAGCCTCATATTTTAACTTGAGCTCCAGTTGTATATCAAACCATGAAGGAAGCAAGCAGAGACCATCCTCCCAAACCCCTGCTAAGGGAAAGGGGGACAAATGGAGATAAGTCAGGATGAAGGTAAAGAGGGGCATAAGAAACTGAGTTGCCCTCTGGGAAATACATCATTATGTCTCTGAGTTCCTCTTCTAAGCATAGACCTGAGGCAAAGCATTTGTAGCTTCCATGCAAGTTAAGCAGCTAACCCCAAAGTTTTCAGATTTAGCACTGGCAAAAAAAATCCTTGGGGAAAGAAGAGAAAAAAAAAAAAGCCAACCCCACTGCAGCAGTGCTCCTCTCAGGATCTCCATGCGGTCAAAAGTTTCAGCAGCATTTACAGTGGAGCTCAGGGAATGATAACTGGATCCCTCCCCAGGCCACACGATAGCACCAGAGGATGGATGGGATGGGAACAGAACTGACATTATGCCAGATTTCAGCCTGGATGGTTACCAAGAGCAATAGGAGGAGAACCTGCTCAGAGAAGACAAAACTCCGTTGGCTTGCAGGGGCAGGAACTGCTAAAATTGAAGACTAGCTCCAGCGAAATTGCACCTGAGACTGAGGAAGTAACTAAAGAAGGGACAGAAGTACGGCTAACGCACACACACTGCAGCCAGGCAAAGGCAGCAATCCGTCCAGCCCTGGGTCTTCACCAGTCTGACACAAGGTTTCACTCCAGGGTATGCTCAGCCCTCGGCTTTCACAGGAAAGGGAGGAGACCTGCGACCAATACCAAGCACACACCACTGAAAGTCTAGCTGGCAAGTCCCCCACAGATCCATAATCCAGCTTCACAACTTGTTCATGCCAACCACAGGCTATTCACCCATCCCGAGCGAGAAGGCAACACCGCCTTGGCCAGGATGCTCAGGCAACGGACACAGCCGAGCTCGCGAAGTTGGCTCCACCAGCTCCCACCATGGCAGCACCAGGCTAAATAAAAGCAACTTGACCCAGGAAAAGATCCCTCCAGAAGACGAAAGCCGAAATAGGATGGGAGGGCCTAAAGGGCAGATGTGGATTTATATTAGGGGTGGCAAGAGGAGAGTCCCAGGACAACTGAGGCTGAGGGATTTGTACAGCCATGTCCTGGCAGCGCCATTCGCCAACGTGCAGCAGAGCCCTTGGATTGCTGAGAATATCACAGCGGTAAGTAAAATGAGAGCAAGCAAAGGAGTTTGTCTTGCTTTAACTTCAGATCCTCGTTTTAACTTGAGAAAATTCAATTAGTTTCTACCCAGAAGCAGTTTAGCTGCCATTGTTGGCAATCAATGGTCCCTAAATGCTGAGAAACTGGCAACTGTTCAATGTGCTGGCAGAGAGGCTTTCCTAATTAAAGATGTCACTTTTCCAGCTAATTTAAGTCTGCCATCTCTTTAAAGTACCAATTGCCACAACAAAATATGAATAGGAAATTGACTTTCTGTGCATCTGTTTTTGCAAAATACTTCCTCCGAGTCATATGTTTCAGCTTAAATGGTTTAGGTCACTTGCTGGGAGGCAATAGCAGAGCTTTGTTCTGCCTCCCGAATACCTCTTAAATATAGAAAAATAAGCGGGGTTTCAATCGTCCACAGGAATGAAAAAGGTATTTGTTGGTTTTCCATCTTCAGTGAGTTGTACTGCATTCCGTCTGATACTCATTTTGTTAGGATAAAAGAACAACAGAGAAACCTCGACTGAATCAGTCTGCTTATCTAAAAGGCTTCCACCACACTTCATATTCATCCTCTCAACAACCCTAGGGATAGGGAAGGGCTGTTATTCTTGCTGGAAGGAAATGTGGAGCCATAAGGCTCGGACACGAAGATTTTTGGATGTTTAACTTCCACTAAAGTCAAATTTCTGATTCGTGCTATTTAACTCCTTTCCGTAATAGCTAAAGACCATACTGTTTCTTTTCTGAATCCAGCCACCCCAAAACCTTAGCCAACAGCGCAACGTTAAGACTATTCAGTCTCTTTGGCAACAAACACAAAGCAACATCTACACACCTGTGAACAGAATTCCGAAGTTCAGTAATAAAGCAGTATCATAACTTCAGCACAGAATCTAATCCAATCCCAGCTACGCTCACTCCAGTCCTTCCAGTCACAGCCACAAACTCCACGGCCCCTTCATCAGCACCATCCTGGGACAGCCAAGGGAGGAGGCACGGTGAGTCCCAGCAGAGCCGCCTTCATCAAAACAGCATCTGACTCCCCTCATTCCTTCTGCTCTCTTCTTATTTTATGGTCCATTTGTGAATCTGCACGGAGCAAACTGTACTACAGGCCCTGCTAATTCGGAGTGATAGAGCCCATATCTAAACTAGCTTCTTTTATTCCCCCTCTGACCAACAAAGCAGTTAACAGCAGGACTTGAAATCTTCCCCTTCCCTCCTGTCCAAAGAATAGAACCACTGAACTGTGGTTTTGCAGAACGCTTGATACACCTAGGTAAGAGCCATCCTTTCCTGAGGGTCAAGAGCAATGAAACCCTGATCTTCAACTGGGACTTTAGGTCTCATTATTGTGCACTGAAGTTAAATTCAACGTGGATGAAACACATGCAACAACCAAGGTAGTTACTCACATGAGTATTACTGACATGATGCTGTGTTTCATAAGCTTAGAAATACCGGCTGGCTAGCTACAGCTGGTTCAACAGAAACAAGTCATACATTATTTATAACATTAAAATTTATTTTAAACAATTCCTCTCCCACATCATCATTTGATCAGCTCTGTTTACAGTCTACAACTGTGGAGCAGAGGCGTGCAGCATTAATTAAACCACTGGGCTCTCCCACCCCCAGGTATGACAGAACAGACCCACACCTCCTTCCTGAAATGGAAACCTCCTAACATTGGGCAGGAAGGGGGGAGCGTTTCAGTTCAATCTTTTCTCTCTGCCGATGCAAGTTCAGCTATTCCCACTGTGGTGTGCCCCTCCATCTCCTCCTAGAGTTCAGGAAAGTGAAAGTGTCTGGGAGCTGAAATAACGGACTCCAAGACACACTAAGGAAACAGCATGGATATATCCTTTCCTCTCACCTAGTTCCCTAGAAGGGAATTTCCTGGGACTCTACCTCCTCTTCTAACTTCTAAATGTGTTGGTTAAATCCCGTAATGCCAGCAGAGAATCACAGAATGGGTTGGATTGGAAGGGACCTTTAAAGATCATATAGTTTCAAGCCCCCTGCCATGGGCAGGGACATCTTCCACTAGATGTCAAAGCCTCATCCAAGCTGACCTTCAAGACTTCCAGGGTGCAACTGCAAAGCCAGCCCCAAATTATTTGCAAATAGCTTCTCTAGACTGTGAGAATGGTAAGATTTTCCGAGTCTGGTTCAGCAATGTCACCATTGTGCCCAGCTCCAGCCCTGGGGCTGCATGTGAACTCCGTACCCCACAACCAAGGTCAATGAGGCTTTCTTTTTTTTAAAATTAAGTCACAGAGCACTGGAATGAATGCTATGCAGGACTAATTTGTAAGCCCAGTCACAGTGTCTTTCTGTCTGCGTATTTCTTGGCGAACTCCCTACCCCTGTCCCTAGTCCATGTCGTCCCATCCTGCCCAGACCCATCCTGGCTGGAGTCAATGCAGGGACTGTCTGCCCCGCTCTGCCCTCTCTGAAGGAACAGAGCACTTCCCACTTTCAAGTCTCCCTCCAGAAACACATAATTATTCTCCTGAGTCACTGTGTAATCACAAAGTCACGCCAGGAGAGGAACAGAGTCGCCGTCGCACTGGGGCTCCTCCAGCCTTGCTCCCAGTACCTGCAGCTGCTGCTCAAGCCAGCGCCCAAGGGTCACCTTCCCAGAGGGCTGAGGCGAGGGCAGAGCTCATGTGCCCTTACCAGCGGCACAGACCCAATGTGGGGGACACACAGCAGCTCTAACAACACCTCAGGATCACACGTGACTCTGGTGCGGGAAGGATAAATCAGAGGGTGGCTCGTGGCTCCCGCGGCCCCCTCCTTCCCCACCCACCCCCCAGGGC
>NW_009714415.1:51175-123783 GCF_000703405.1 Apaloderma vittatum
ACTCACACCCATGGGGACACGACACTGTCCGTCCACAGGCACCCAAATAAAAACGATCCCGTGAGCAGTTACTGCAGGACACATCCAAAGGCAAAGCCCTTCCCAAGATCTCCAAGCAGGTTGATCTGCAGAGAAGTAGCCCAAGAGCCCAGCTCAGCACACTGCTCCAGGGCACAGCACTGATGTCCTCAGGTGTGAGGCAAAAGGCATGTTGGAAATCAGGAATACAGCTATAAAACTAGAAAAATCAGAAATCTCAGCTCCTTATCAGATGTCCTAATTACTCAGTCTAGCAACAAAAATGCAATATGGAAACATTCACCACCAAGAAAATGTAAAATCTTTACAACTTTATGTACATACGCATGTATGTGCATATACAGTTTACTCCACAAAAATAACAGTATATGTTACATAAGAACATTTCATTTTAACTCAGGGATATATCATTTTTATTCCAAGTTATTTTATATACCCAGCAGCTGTGCATCAACACCTCCACGAGGAAACCCGTGGGGTACTGCTGCCTCCATCTACCTCAGTGCTAATGGAAAAATAACCTGCACAAACACATCTGTCAACAGACAGGAAACAACTTTATCCCTTGAGGCAATAACAACATTGCATTTGGCTTTCCATGAACATGTACAACCCTTTACCACTTGACAGACCCTCTCTGGGTAGGTCCACACTTGAGACAGTGACATGTCCAAAGGCAAGCGCATCCATGCCTGTTCCTCGCTTCACTGGCAAAGCAACACACGCTCACTGGTTCTCGTTGTTCCCTTCCATTTCTTCCCACGCACCAGCACAGGTCTTGCCCTCACAAATCTGCTCTTCCAGTTCCCATCGGGCAGAAAGAGTCTGAGCTACATCTTTTTTAACGCTGCCCTGTGACAGTACAAAGCCTTGTGCCACAGTCGCAGTACTTGGAGAAGGAGAGGGGGTCTATGCAGTTACTGGAAAGGTTAAAGTAAGCTCCACACTTTTACACTTGCCTACAGTGACAAAAAAAAAGCCAGCAAGAACAATGTCCATGAGTATATGGACAACCCCAAAGGATCTGACATGCCATGGCTCAGGGCAGAGCTGCTCCCTGCTCTCTGGATAAAAGGAAAAGCCAGAGTTTCTCTCCTTTTGACTGCTTGGCTTTGCTGCCGTCACTCGGCATGCCCAGAGAGCACACACGCATGCAGACCTCAGGAGAGAGTGGGAGGGATCTGATTATTTCTGTTTAAACTATTCCTGCTTTAAAACAGTGGTTTGAAAGAATAAGGAAAAAAATAAACAACAACAACAAAAAAAACCAGCGTGGCTGCTGAGGGTGGCTTGTTCTCCAGCCATCTGTGCTCCTGGCAGAAACCGTTCTGCTCCTACACACCCTTCAGCACCTTCTGCTCCCTGACGTGTTACACAACTGCACAACGAAACAAAATCAACAGAATTAACATGTGGCCAAGTACAGAATTACCAGAGGGGCTGAGTATGCTCACTGGCTCCCATCACCTCTGCTCAGTGCAGGGTGTTTGCTCCTCAGGACGTGACTCAGGAGAACCCCAATACCGTTCTGCTCCTACACACCCTTCAGCACCTTCTGCTCCCTGACGTGTTACACAACTGCACAACGAAACAAAATCAACAGAATTAACATGTGGCCAAGTACAGAATTACCAGAGGGGCTGAGTATGCTCACTGGCTCCCATCACCTCTGCTCAGTGCAGGGTGTTTGCTCCTCAGGACGTGACTCAGGAGAACCCCAATACACCTTTCTTCTACCTCTCTTCCAAATCACGATTCACCCTCTGGAGACATAAATAGCTCATTCTCATGACCAGAATAATCAAGCTGCGCTGCCGGGGACACAAGCAGCGGCACCATGCCCCTGACCTCTCCCTGGCTCCGCTGCAGCTCCCCTCCATCCCCCCGGCTGCCCCAGCCAAGCGAGCTGGCTGCCCACCCGCAGTCAGTCCCTGAGGGCTGCACGGCCTCAGGCAAACGACTCCACTTCATTACATCTGCCTTCCTCGTTCCCCCTTTCGTATTAAGATTGTAAACTCTAGGAAACAGGAGCTGATCACAGCTGTAGCCTGTGGCCACTAATTTAATAAATAATCACTAATTAGTTAGGAGAGCAGTGGAGAACAGCATAAAATTAAGTGGTACCGTTGCTCTCGGCTCGCTCTCACCTCTACAGCTTATTTTCTGTGGTGGCACAGTGGCTTCCCTTGTACTAACATCAGTGACCATCACTGCAGCCATTCTCCGTTCCTGTGGACGAGTTGCTCTCCATCACTGGTTTGGGGGCTTCTGTTGTACAAAGCTCATTGTAAGCCCAGGTCTGGATTCACAATTTCCATGTGTTCCACCTTTTGGATTCAGGATCTAAAATCTCCTTGGTTGCCATAAAAAAGCGGAGCTTACAATTCCCCTTTGCCTTGCAATTAGGTCTCTCAATCACTTAATTGCGGGAACCAGATTTTCCAGTGGAGCTCATTCCTAAGCAGAGTGAGCCAGCTGTAAAATATTTATCACCATCCAAGTTCTCTCAAATTTTCTGCATTTGGACCACAGGATTCCATTCTGATCCAGGTCTAGGAGTAGCAACAGAAAAGTCACAGGAGGCCAGATAAAACAGAAATCATTTTCATCAGAAATCACATCTCATTCAGGAAGTGTTACACTCTGCCCATTCCTGCACTGAAACTGTAATTTAATCCTTTAAACTTCTTCAATGTTCTGCAAATTGGAAGACTTGATATTGAAGGATGCTGAACAACAATTAATTATACTTTTTTTGCTAATTAGCTAGCTGAAAGTTTCATTAGCATGAAATTTATCAGTCTGATCATTTAAGCACCTTCATTCAAAGTCAAAAATTAAAGTGCCTTTTGTAGCAACTCTTTAATATACCAATTATATCAGTTCTATCAAAAAACATGTGTACAACAATTGCAGAGTAAAATAGCCTCAAAATACTGTGGAACAAGGCATGTTTCATACAAATTACTTTTCCCCCTCATATTCACCAATCTCAAGAGTAATTTACAGTAATTAAAATTACAAGCCAACAAAGCATTACCAGGAGTAGGTACCTCGTGACAGGTGCTCAACAAGCACTAAAATAAGCAGTTATGTGCTCATACTAAGTGCTTATATTGTCAACAGTGCTCTTTTAATAAATGGTTGCATTTGTAATGCTTTCTTAAATAATTATTTGCTAGATGATCATAATTATCTAATAAAGATGTGTTTGATTTTTAACTGGACCTAATTATCAGTTTTAAAAGCCAGTGACAACACATGTACTGGAATCCATTAGTGAGTTCTGCACAGAAAAGGTGACAGGGTAAAATAGCAAAAATTACTTCAGTGATTTATGAGATCATGTTCCACAGGAAACCAGTGGGATTTAAGTACTTGAAATCTAACTCTCTTTTCAAAATGAGATTCATATAATTATTATTATTTTTAATTACTGGGATATCACAAAGAACACTGCAATCATCCCCACAAATTCCTCTTGCGCTTGTGCCAAAGCTTTTTTTTTTTTTCCCCCTCTCTTCATATGCAGAAGATACAAGTTAATAATGTGAAATATATTCCAGATTTCAGCAACTCCAAATACTACCGTGAATTTCTGGGCAGGTGTAGGAATCAAACAGTGCACATCGGACCACAGGGCTGAGAAACAGAACAAGTGCTTACCTGCAGATCACAACCTCCTAGTCTACCTGAAGGATCAAATAATTTTAGGATCAAGTCCTTGTCATCAGCACCAACTTCTCTTTCGCCAATGTGAGTTAGAGATTTAACACCCTTTAAACAGCATTTATTTGTATTTATGACTGAATTACAGTTCAATAAGGTGACCCATTGAATCATCGCACTTCCTCAGGATAAAATTCTGCAGATTAACAGCATCTCCCTCCCCAAATGTCCTTCAGGCAGCAATGAAAAATGAAGGAGGTTGCAGCCTGCTTATCGTGGTGACATAAGTCACCTCCCTGCATAGTTCTCAGTGCAAAACAGGACAAGAGTCACAAGAGTCTTTCAGAAGGAAGAAAAGAAAAAAGAAAAAAAGAAATAAAAGGAGAAATGTCAATTTACATGTAAAGCACAGCAATGACTTGCTTGGCTGTGTCAAAGAAATCATCTGAGCTTCCAAGTATCAATATCCATAGCAATAAAAATAATAACTTCAGGAGACATGGGAAATCCTGGCACACAAAACAGTATTTGGAGGCTTTCAAAGACTTTCTCTGTGTAACTGAACATTTGCTTTAAATGAATAATCCTTTTTCAACTGCACAGCAGATCAGCTTCTGGCTATGCAACACAGCTTTCCAAAATGCTGGTTATTGTAGTAATGCTTCAAGAAATGAATATGCTAGCTGATATTAGAAATCATAGTAGTATTATGTACCTCTATTGAATACTGATCTAGATGTTTAGCAAATAGAATGCAGTTTAATTAAGTGATTTTATCTAAGGAACTTTGATTTGATAATAAGTAGTTTAAATATCAGCTAATATTTTCTTATTTTAAGCATTTCAATTATTATTACCAAGAGAACGCGTGTTATTGCAATAACGATTTCTCATGCCAGCGGAAAGGACTTTTAATATAAATTCATAATGGCGCCATTGTATGGACCTGATTCTAATCTAGAAAACAGCCGTGCACCCAAAAGTGGCATTCATGAATCACAACCTGGCTTCCTACTGTTCCTGGTTCTGACATTTCTTCCAAAAGCACCCAGTAGTGTAACCGCACGCTGCCGTCGCAGCGAGTGGCACACAAGTGCAACGGCTGACATCTAAGTGCTGTCAGTTGTTTCATTAAGAAGTGGATCTATTAATTCATTTATGGGCTTTGCCAGATCAAAGTCCATCTCTCTGGCACAGGAAGTCGTGTGTTTTCTGTGAATTATGTTAAAGACAACAGTAGGGCTACGGGCAGTAGACGTGTGTAACACACGAGCAGCTGCTCCTGCCAGGCCAGACCCTTAGAGGGGTTGGTGCTGGCGCCTCCCGCACACACAGTTTTCACCTGTGCCCGAGCACGTGACTGATCACTGAGGCAAGTCAGGACAGGACTACAGCTTCATTCTGAATAGGAACTGCTACACTTTGGGCCCGTGCTTGGAATGCGTGCTGGGTAAACTCCTCAGGAAGTGTTTAGCCAAAAGTACAGAATGGTATGTCCTATATCCACACCA
Source organism: Apaloderma vittatum (assembly GCF_000703405.1). Lineage (NCBI taxonomy): Eukaryota > Metazoa > Chordata > Aves > Trogoniformes > Trogonidae > Apaloderma > Apaloderma vittatum. The sequence continues at coordinate 56,395 of NW_009714415.1, forward strand.
CTGTCGACGGAGGAAGCACAGATGGTTGCTCGAAACGTAGGGGAGCTGGAGGAGGAACATTTGTATTCACATTTGTGTTCCACCACTGGAGATGGCAAGCAAGGGAGGAACTCTGGCCAACAAACACTCCTTTTGACTCTGCTGAGGCTTCACAGATAGCTCCTTTCCTAGAAAAAGCCCATGCACAGCCCTGGCCACTGGTGCCTGCTGGACTTTAGACCTCCTCGGGGTTCAGTGACTCACAGAAAAGGTGTCTGCATGTGGGAGGCAGGAGTAGGTTGTGTAGGTGCTGGATACTGTAAATTGAGAAATTTTCTGTTGCTTTCTGCACATGACTCACCAAGCAGCTCTTCATAGCTATTTCCAAACCATAAATCTGCTGGGCAGACCCCCTTTGGCTAACAATCGAGCTAACTGGCAGCGAAAAAAAGACCCACACCTGTCTGGTCCTGAGTGTTGAAGCAGCAAATGCTCTCTGAGTTTTATTTGCAGAAATGGGACAATCATGGCAGTTCTGCTAGTTTTAGAAAAAAAATTCCATCTAAAAATAGCATGGCAGATCGCCATTGTAGTATCTCTATTTTCTCAGACATGGAGGCGTCCCAGAGCACCTGTCCAGGGAGCTGCCTCAGCATGTTCCAGGGGCTAGCCCTGAATCTGCAAATGAAAATTATTCTGCATGTTGAATATATACATTCTGCATGTGTGTGTATGTCTAGGCACATACACACTTCCATGCTGATACATCTGTATAATCCATCCTTTCCACATGAATTAAGCCAAACAGTGATCACAAAGTGTTATTTAAATATCACCAGGGATTAGAAGGTTCAGAAAGACTCCAAACCCCATAAAGTGATGCTAAGCGGGATTACTTCCTGGCAGCGTGTGGATACAAGTGTAAGCTGATTATACATTTGCATGACCTACATCGGCACAGAAGGAAGAACCATGGTCCTCCCCCTCCGCAAAGAGAATCAAATCAAACTGTGTACTTCCCGGTGATGGATTCCAACCCATCTCCTCCCTTCTTTTCTCTTTAATGAACAAAAAGGAGAGAAAGAGGAGAAAGAGACTTCAGCAGCTGAAACAAGGTGGAACTGCTGAGCTCTAGAAATAACCACAGTGTTGAGTCAATGGCATTCAAAGCACTAACAACAGGGATCAATTGGGAAAAAAAATAAAAGATAGTACGGAGCATGAATCTCAAGGAAGATACAAGGTCAAAGCAGCTGGTGGAAGAAAGGTGAGCAATGGCGGGGGACAGGGGGAGAAGAAATCCACCAGGGACTAATCACAATAATAGCATTCGCAGAGTATTTGGTATGCTTCTACCTGCTTACTGCAATTTATATTGTACTGCTTACAACTAGAAAAGGAAAGAAACATCGCTAATTATAACAAGGTGCTACATACCCTGAGCAATGCCTTCGCTATTCCTTACAGGTCAAGGGCAGCATCCTTGTATTATGCTGCTCAAAAGAGGCTAAATAATGCAGTAACTCTGTTTGCAAAATCATACAAGCAAAACAAATGTCATTTTTCATGCACAGAGCAGTTACACTTCTTGACGCATCTAATCTTCTATTATTAAAGAAAGCGTGATGTCAGAAATAAAGCTGCCAAAACAATATAGGGCTGAAGACAGCTTCTGTATTCAGACTCACAAATCTCCTGTTTTGCGTGAAGGTTGTAATACAGGACGGTAGCACAAGAGCAGAAAGCAGCATTAAGTGACCTGTGTACTATCTCTAGGTTACATAGACAAAGACCTTCAATTAATGCCAGCACTAGTTTTCATTCAGACTCTGGTATGCTTGGGAGTTACAGAAACTACTACATCCAGCATTTACAGGGTTATGGGGTTTTTTTAGCATTAGAGATGGAGCTGGTGTTGGACTGTTTTTAACACAATGTCCAACCCTGCCAAAAAGGGTCCTAACACTATAGGCAAGGGATAAAACATGCTGGTTACAGCATGTTTTCCTCTGCCCAGATTAAGAGCTGTTCAATAGAAGTATAATAGAATCTGTAAATCTACTCTGACTCAAGAGCAGTGTATCTGACATTGAAGATACAGAGCTGTCATAGTGGAGATAACCTGCACACTGAACAGCAGGCATCTAGGTATGGAAAATGCATCATCTGGCAGCATTCAAGTTTACCAAAAAAAAAAAATTAAAAAGGTCATACCATGGATTGCCTTAAACTTTACACTAAACAGGTATTGGTGTGTATTATTTACTACTTCTTTAAAAGCATGCTCTGAACAGCCCAGCTGAAAATTCTGACGTGTAGTTAACACTCTCAGCCAGTGCCTGGCCCTCTTCTGGCCCACAAGCCCGCTGCCCCAGCACCCGCACGGGCACCCATGGCCACGCGCTGCCCACACCCAGGGCTCTGGCAGCGCAGGCCTGCACCTGCTAGCTGCCACGTGCTGCTGCTCTGGCTGGACAAAATTAAATAACTGCTTGAATCCTAAATTTTTCAAGGTTTTTCTTTTGCTTTGGTGAATCTGCAGAGATGTCCCAGGAGTAGGATTTGGGGCTTTACACCTTGTCTCTCTAGAAAAGCCTTCAACAAGACTGTTCTCTGCAACTGCTCCCCTTTAGCCCTCCTAACCTCGATTCTTTGTACTGAAAACACTTTGCCTGTATTTAAGATTGCAAAAGAAGTCAAAAGGAAACCTTTTGCCTCTATGACTTTGTGCTACCACTGCAGCTGAATACCCCAGACTCTGCAATCCTGAATGCAGGCAAGACTCCTGTCACCCGTTAGGGAAGTTTTACATTGCTAAGAAATGAACTCCATGGGGATCTGAAGTTCAGCAATACAGACACGCTCCAGAATCCTCCCCTCAGTTACCTGCTTATGGTACTGACGATTTCTAAGATCAAACAAGTCAGAGAAACAGAAATGAAGAGACAAACTCCAGCACAAAGTCTGGTTAACACTGGGCCAGACCCAGACCTGCAGCTCCTTCTGAATTCAGGCAGAACGTACCCAGCACAGACATGCTTAGAAAATCAACAAAAGCCAGCCAGAAATTTCAACAAGTCAATATAGGAAGAGGCTAAAATTTCAGAGTACCAGTAATTCAAATCTGAAAACCCTCCAGGCTTCATCATCAAATATGATGTGACTGCAGGTAATTACTGCCTCAAATTTTAGAGCTCCTTTAGCAGTGCCGTCCTATTCAGCATTTGCAGGTTCATTAGAACAGACTGATGTCACAGGTCTAACTTTCGTGGTGCCCTGCAGAAAGAAGAGATTTGAGCTGATTAAGATGCCATTTAACCCAGTAACTGCAGTGCAAAAAGGCACTGAAGGTTTGATCAACTGAACTAACAGCTTCACTTTTGATCTAGCAGAAAAATCCACGAACATCAAAAGCAGGTTTTACTTAGCCCCTTAATATCTGCAACTTGCCCGAAGACGTGAGCTCTTCTCACGTATATTGGACGTGAATCACAAATCCTGTGATTACGCCTGCCAAGACTCCTCTGAAGAGGAGCAGGATTTCCTCCCCCTCCCTCCCACCTCTTTTCCTGGGAAGGATGGTTTCTGCTGAATACACATATCAGAACAAATCAGCAAGGTATTGACCTGTTTGGATGTCAAGTGGTTAGTACAAATAGAAAACTTCAGAAGCATTGGAGAAAAGCAAGAAAAAGATGCTTTGCAATAAAGGCAAGAACGATCTGCACCTTAAAAGGTCACGGTCTTGTCAGAACAAGAAAATTTATGGAATATACGTAAGTGGCAGCATCTTCAGATGCATCTCAAGCATAAATGGAGTAAGATGTCTTCAAATAACGTTTGAAGTGGCAGGGGAAAGTGCCAAAGGTCTCATCAGGAGGAAAGGATGAGCCAGGGAGGAACAGAGTGCCAGGACCTCATCTGACTGACCATCAGCACACCACAGAGGCAGAAGCTGCCTCAGGTCCAACCAACCTCCGCTGAGAGGTACCATCACCAACATCCCTCAGTACTGGCTGGAAAAGCCACAAAACCACAGCTGGCAAGGTGTGACAGCCCAGCACCGCCAGCCGTGGCTTGACAGCATCCACAGAGCTTGTAACTGGCAGCAGTGGGGGCTGCGGGGCGGGCGGACAGACCTCGCTGGAAGGAGCCCCTCAGGGAGCTGCTGCAGAAGGCAGGCAGGTGCGCTCTGACAGATACCTCCCCCACCGCAAGCACGAGCACATGCACACACACGTTCTGCCCATCTTGAGCTGTGCACCAAACCCTGCTTTTTTCCCAGGGTTTCTGTTATTTTAGTTTTATAAAATTATTGCTTTAAGTGAGTTTATGGCCTGCCAGTTGGTCGCATTTCAGAGATACTCCAGCCCACATAGTTAAGTGGTTTTTTAAGGCACAAAAAAGCATGGGGAAAAAAAAATTCTAAACAACACCATAATCTGGGTGAAAATTAAATAATCCCAAGTCTTTTCTATTAGGAGAGAACTGGTACGCGAATCTCACCATTCTAAGATCTGGCAAATTTGGAAAGGAGATTTCAAGATATCTTTATCTACTGTGCAGCCTTTACCAATTTTACGCTACTTGAGAATTTCCTAGACTGGCACCAGCAGACAGACGTCACCCTTCTTTTCACCACGAAGCTCATTTCCCAAAATCACATTTCCCTCTCCAGCCCTTCAGCTACAATTGTGACCCTCTGAAGGTCGATCTCTTTTTTGTAGTTGAGACATGGGAAGAAGACACCACAACAACACAACCACTATGCAAGGAAAGGAATCACAGTAACACTGATGTTACACCCAGGAGGACCTAACCCTCTCCTATGCATGACCTACGGTTCATCAATCCTTCAAGACAAGAGCAGATTATTCAAAAGCACTAACACTTGAGCGTGGCCATCAAACACCAAGCTCCTGTGGGCACGCTGCGCACACTGTTATCAGACAACACCATTGCCCCCAGAGGGTTACAAAATACACAAGGCAAGAGTTGTCTCCTCTTAAAAATGTCCCATCACGGACATACGTGCTCTTTGTCACACGTGAAAAACATCTGTGCTGCATCTTCAGTACCAGAGTAGCCTGGCCATGGCCCAGCTGACAAACGTGACCTGAAGGGTCCCTGGCAGGGGTGAGACTCTTGCCCTGCATCTGATCTGTCTAAGCTGAGATCTGCCATGAAACCCAGGGCACAACAGCAGCCCCAGTCCCTCTTCTGACACAATTTGCCCTACCCTACCCGATCGCTTCCATTTAATAACATTCCTCTCACTAAACAGAGGAAATTGGATTAAATCCTCCCCCCACCCCCGTTTTCTGCTTCCTGACCATCTCAACATCTTCCAGGAAGGAGGAAGGTTCTCCCAGCCACCACCTCAGACCCAACACTTGCTGCTCCCCAGCACGCACCTTGGCTCTGATGCTTAATGGGATCCGTCCTCTCCTCTCTTGGCCCAAGGCAATCCCATGCTTCTACCACCACACACCTCCGTAGCACAGTTTGAAGTTCAGTGCCTGCCTTGCATAAAAACCTGTTTCCAAGACAAACTAACTGAAAACAGAAGCAGCAAGTAGAGATGGTGTCCAAATAGGAAGCCTGTACAGAGCACCACCATCATCCTCCTCCTGGGTCCGACTACGTCACTTGCCCTGGATTTGCAATGGATCTGCTCGCTGAGCCCCGTGCACCGCAAAACCCTCCTGGCACCCCTCGGAGGTCATGCACAGTCCCCTGAGCCCACTCGGTCCCAGCTTAGCAAACCACTGGCGGATCTTGGCTCGTGGAGCACCTAGAGATGAACCACCTCTAGCTGTGACTGATTTCTGTCAAGCATTGCTAAGCAGCAGGCAAAGGCTCCCCCCCACCCCTCCACCCTGCCCATCTTGCTCAGTAATACATCTGACACTCCGAGCACTGGCTCTCGCCAGCCCAGCCAGGAGGGGTGCACAGAAACCCTCCTCCCAACGCTGTGAGGCTCAAGCCGGCAGAGTGGTGCGGGCTCGCTGCCACGCGCGGCGAGCGGAGCTCTGCCTGCCTGCTCCTCTCTGCTCAGCAGCGAAGCTCTGTCACCGGGGCTCGAGATAACGTCGTCAAAACTGCATCTTTGTGTCTGCAACCAAGTGCAGGTTCTCACTCGCCTCCCTTTTTATTAGATAAAAATCCTTTCAAAATTTGTAAATTAAGGCCTATATGCCAGGATTACGGCTATACAGAGAGGAGGAGAAATCCTAACGGGGTTTGTTCCAAATTTGCTTTGCTAGTAATCACCCTAAAGAAACAGCCAAATGAACACAAGTGTCATATTTTATTCCTACTGTGGATTTTCACTTTTTTAGCTTATTGCAGGATATTTTGTTTCTAATGAAATATGAAATTCATTGACAGGGAATATTTTTAAAACGTATAGCAGCAACAGAATTTAAATGTCTTTTTTTTTTTGAGTATTTTTAGAACCCTCTCCAAAACAACAGATCTCCAACTCCCATGGTTGCCATTAAATGTCAGCATTTGACAGTTTCCATACAGTTATCTCTCAGACAACAGTTTCTGTCTGTAATTAGGACAATAACTGTTGTAAATCTGAAGTGGCTTTTGGTAAACAGTGGCATTTAAATGCAAGTTACTGAAGAGACCAGGGTCTTGAAGAGCAAGGTTTGGGGGTGTCCTCCCAGGTCTGTTTAAAACCATAACACCGTGGTCAACTCCAGGCTCTTTTTTTTTTTTTTTTAAGTAAGAAACAGCAATCAGTGAAATAGAAATGGGACTGAGTTAATTGATTCACAATCAAAGCTATATTTTTATTTGGATTGTTTAGACAAGGCAAACTTTACAAAATTATTATTTGCGTATTTAAGTTACTTTCTTGCAAAGGAAACCCACAGAGACAAATGAAGATATTTCTGTTTTCTTGCAGAAGTTGGCAGTTGGTCACATATTTCATCAGTAGCATTGATGGAGTCATGCTTTTTTCCCTGCTCTATCCTTTTTCCTTTTCTGGTCATTTAAGATAGGAATAATCCCAATAAGTTCTCATTAGCAGACATATTTCTGAGCCTGCAAAATCTTGGCATTTCAGTGTGCTACCGCTTCTCATTGGAACAAAAAGAAATCCACCTTTTTTCCTGTCGGAGCAAGGAATAAACGTACATCCACCAGGACACGTGGGCAAAAGACAGTCAGCCTTTGATCCTTCTCTTGCCCGTCTGCTTTTCAGCACTTCAGGAAGATTTCCAGTCATTGCTTGCAGGGAAAACTACCTCAATATATCCATGTAGACCTGTATACACAGACACATGCAAACCTGAAACTGTATGCCTTTCAAATTTTGTTCTTTTCTCCTCAGATGCGGCCTTCACCCAGGTTGCCAGATTGCAGTGTAGGCTGGCTGTGTTGTTATTCTGAAGTGCCAAGGTGCTAGAAATCAGATGTTGGTAAACTTTGAAGTGCAACTCAAGTCCCTTCCAGTACCCTACGAAACCCTACTGAAAGCTTAACATGTAAACATCCCCCACCACCCACCTCCCAACTTTCCAAGCCTTGCCTGAAAGAAATCGAGGGCCGACACCCATCCTTTGGTATAAGCTCTGAGTCCCAAGGGCTTTGCAGAGGTATCTTTAATGCTTTTGGTGTACTTTCTCAAGTACTTTGTACTTGAACTTGTAACATCACAACTGAATTCAAATATACCAGCAGAGCAGCAGTGAGGGCAAGCAATTTCTTCTGATGCTCAGAAAGCAAAGGTATTTCACAATGTAAGAACCAAGTCCCGGTTTAATGACTCCTCAGTGTTCCTAAAAGAATTGCAGTTTTGAGAACATATAAAAGAAAATACACTGGACACGCTAATTGCATCTTCCGTCCTCAAAGACCAAAAGGGAAACCAATTATCACATACACTCAACAGGCTAAAACACCGAAATACCCATCAGCATAAGGCAGCAGCTCTGGCAGCACAGCAGCTTATGGCTGTTGTCTTTGGGCAATCAGCAGTTGGGAAAAAGTTTGCTTGAAGAGGCAGCACAGGAGGGAAAACACAAGTGAATACAACTGGCATTTCAACCAGAGTTCATCGTACACTGCAGCTGAGGACGGGATTTTTTTTTGTTTGGGTTTTTTTTTATGAAATACACAAGAGGAAAAAGAAAGTTGTCTCTTCCTGAGCTACACCCCATCCCCGCACACAACAAACCCATTCAAGGACTTCTCTGAGTCACGGCCTGAACGTGCACTTTCTCAGAGCAAAGGCACCCAGAGCAAACACATTAACGTGGAGCCAGAAGAGAGAACTCGCTTTTTCACATGCTTCAATGGCTGACAGCACTTCCATTTCCATTTGGCCACCTGGTATTCAGCCCAACTCCTCTCCTGAAAGCGTCTACAAAATTTGAAAGGGAGGAACAGCATCCTTCTGTGAGAAAGCAAGGACAAGGGACTGCAGTCTTACACAGATTCTAGTGAACTCCCTTTTGAATGTGATTGTGCTTCACAAGACGCAGCAATTAAGCAGCAATCGCAGAGAATCTCCTTCTCCAGCCTGCACCGGCACCGGGGAGGGCAGCAGCTGCCACATCGCTCCTCCTCGAGGTCTCCAGTCGTGCAGGCAAAATTGAATTTTGCTGCCTGTGGATCAAGCCTGGATTGCTCCAGCTGGTGGGAGACATGTGAGGAGTCAGAGTTGCTGTTCCTGCTACCAGGGATGGGATAGCAGAGAGCCAGGCAACAACCACTGGTGCTGGGACGAAGCCACCTGCCCCGCACACGCACGTCCTGCCCTGGCCCTTCGGCCCCAGCCTGGCTTCCTGTGGCTCTGGCACCACAGAGGAGGCAGCTGAGCAGCAGCTGCCAGGGTTGCCCCTGCCCAAGCACCCTCCTGCTTTGCCCAGAGCTGCTCCAATCCAGCAAACCTGTAAAAACCAGCAAACCTGTAAAAACCAGCACAACTCACGAGAGGCATGGGAGGTACTTCTCCAAAGTGGAAGAGAAAACAAGAGGATCTGTCTTGTAAGGTTATGACTGTTCTCAAAGCAGTATTTTATTAGCCTTCCTAAAAAATGAGAAATAATTGCTATGAAAACAGTGTTCCTTCTTACAGGCAGAAGCTGGATCCATTATGACTAGGAGCTTAAAACATCACAACCCGCACTTTAGGTTAAGAAATACAGTATTTTTTTATGAGGAAAATGAAGTTTTCAGCTTGCTTTTGGACAAATCATGTATTTTATGAGGAGCACTGCAGTCCATTTGCTTCTAATCTATTCCAACGACTTGAAAACCTGTTGTCTGGGGTTTTTTTTTATATGAAAGAAACAAAAGATCCTGTCGGCGATAAACAAATACAAAAGAAAATCCATGAGAGCTGACAAACAAAGGAAAACACAGAAATAACCGTATGATGAACCAAGCACAAGAGAAGCTGGTCTCTGTGCAAAACAGCAACCACAGTTTCAGAAAACGGACCCAAAGGAGGACGGAAAGGTATGAGAAAGGGATGAGAAAGGCACGAGTGCCCTGTCAGGCCAGGGCACACACGACAAGCCCTGCCGGAGGGGAGGCTGTGGAGAACCAGGCACGCAGCATTCAGCTCCTGCAGCCAGCTCTATGTGCACGGACTTCAGCCTAAATTCAGCTCCAGCACCAACGTCTCTGAGCTCAGGCAAGTTAATAGGTGGGCAGATTCAGTCCTCCTGACATTAACATTAATGTTTTTCTCAAGCTAAAGTTGCCAGAGACTCCTGTAGTGCTCTGCTTCCACGTTATCACCTAATGGATGCGACAGCCCAGTCAAGGTGCCAGCACCGCTACGCTTTGCTCACAGGGTGGCAGATCTCAACATATTCCACCCGCTTACGAAATGCTCCCAAGGCAAAGCGTTTTTTTTTCAAATCTGTCATCACAGAGGGACATTTTCAGAGCAGATGTGCTTAGAAAGCATCAGCACGCAAAGCAATTTTTCACTACTACTGTGCCACTTTTGGACAGTGCAATGAATTCTGTAACTTCCATGTCAAGTTGAATGAATGTTCTTTCAGAGATTTAAACTATCTGCTCTTTCCAACCACATGAAGGCTTAGCAGTCCCAAGCAACTTAGATTAGCTGACTAGTTGAAGTAAAATTGTATTTTACAGCAACTAACAGACCCAACCATTCTCTATCCTTACCCTTAAATCTGATCAGGGCTTAAAAAGATTGTAACACCTCCAGAACATATACAAATGTGCAAGGCAGTCCACTGCCCATAGCGAACAGGCTCATCTCACTGGGTTTCCACTTAAGTGCTGAGGCAGGCTGGCAGTGCCTGACCCTCCCACACAAGGAGGTTACCCGGCAGAGTAGGTGTAGAATGCATCTGGGGAATCATGGAATCATAGGATGACCTAAATTGGAAGGGATCTTAGAGATCATCCAATCCAACTTCTCTGTCATGGGCAGGGATGCCTCTCAACTAGATCCGGCTACTCAAGGCTCTGTCCAATCTGGCCCTGAATATCTCCAGGGAGGGGGCAGCCACAACATCCCTGGGTAATTTATTCAAAAGTCTTGCCTCTCTCGTACTGAAGAATTTCTTTCTAAGATTCAATCTAAATCTATTCTCCTTCAACTTAAACCCATTTCCCCTTGTTCTATCAGTGGACACTTGTAAACAGTCTCATCCTCAGCACAGTTCCCTGCACCCTTGTCAGCAGTCAGATCTGGTCTTGACATTTTACCCCTAAAGTCATCCACCTCTTGTGGGGTTCAGACTTTTCTCTCCTTGCTTTCCTGGAGGTGAGCTTGAGACCATTTCAAAGCCTGCAGTATCTAGAGCTCCGTTACATAAAGCAATTCATTTGCTATAAAACTAGCGCAACAAGCACAAGTGTAAGCTAGATCTTCCTCTGCCAGGATGGGTCCCATCACTTGCTTTATGATGAGAAATAACACAGGAATAGCCTCTTCTCTAAGGAATGCCTTCTGGATTCCCGTCAGTGCTACACCGAGCTGGCATGAGAGTCACCCCAAGCATCCATCTGCTGTTCTCAGATACAACCATATTTTGAACACTTACCACAACATGGTTTAAGTGAAATAAAAAGACTAGAGAGGCTTCTCCGCTGAGTCCAACAGGCTCTGACAAAGACCACCCTTACAACCAGGTCATACCTCTCTGCACAAGCATCTTTATTTGCATCCTAACATAAGAAGTTTCATTAAAGCTAAGTTTCTCTCAAGAACAGTAAAAGCAGTCCCACATTAGAGAAAGAGCCCTGGGTAGGACAAAAAAATGAAAAAAAATGAAAACATTCTCCTATCTGGCAGTCGGATTTGCAGGACTACCTTTCACTTCGAGGGTAATTTTTCAAGATAAAGCTGCCTTTTTCCTTTTTTTTTTAATCACAGAAGAGATGCTAAACTGCCACAGATGGTAATTTGTTTTCATTTTGTGTGTTTTACACAGTAGATTTTATAGATTATAGTAGTTAATTAAATGTAACAAATAAAATTAATTTCAAATTCAAATGTTGAGCCTACTTAATCTTCACAACACGCCATTACCATCAGGGTAGCGCAGTTCGAATACAAGAGGGGGAACTGGGTCCTCTGGCAGCCCCGTCGCAGACCAGCTACTGACTGGCAAGTCGCTTTATAACTTGAAATTCAGAGGAGCTCACTGCCACCGATGTACAGGGCGCTCGACATCCCAAAACATCAGGCGTCTGGTTTCTTTACAGTAAGAAAAGTATTTTACAAGGGCTTCTTCAGAATGGTTCATACTCATATATTGTTCTCTTCTTCTTAAGCTGTATTTGCAGATTCTGTTATTCAAATGCAGTTTCACGAAGGGAAAAGATAACAAACAAAGCCTGGCATATGGTACTTCACAGGACAGAAATACAATTCACCTCACTATAAGAGGGCAGTAAGAACATTTAAAAATGCCCAATTTGCAGAGTCAGCAAAACTGCAGTACTAAAGAAAACTTTAAAAACAAGCACTTAACCCACTCCCCCCACAAGAGCGTTGCTTCAGGGAAATAATGGAAATAAATGGAAAATAAAAATGCTGCCTATAATGTACTGCACTACGTCTTTCAGTCAGTGCTCTCTATCTCTGACCTTCCTTATGGTCAGAACTTGATAATATTTCAAAGCACTATTCCAACAATCAAACTGGGTTTTAGACTCGTCACAATGCAGTGGCTGTGGCATGGGTGGAATATAGGATATTAAGAGCAGAGGAAAGAGTTGGGGGAAATGCAGCTGTGGTATCTTTTGCTCTGGGACAGCTGTGCGAGCCCAGGCTGCTACACACAATCCTGCAGCACTACCTAACATTCAGGACTGCAGCCAGCTCAGAACCTTATTTTTTTTCCCAGGTGTGAAAAGATTAAAAAACATGCAGGGAAGGTTTTGGATTTTTTAAAAAATATTAAGCAGTTTGTTCATTATTAGAAAGCAAGAAATAACACAAAAAATAAACAAAACAATGCAGCAAACATGCTAACATACTTGTCTGCCTCCCCACTGTGAATGAATGAATTTCAAGACAAATGTGCATTAGTTAGGAAAGAACTGTTGAAGGCAACACCCCTCAATCAGCTGGAACTAGCCTCGCCTTTTGCCTTTTTCTAGAAATTAATGAAGACTGATGGAAGGTGATGAGAAAACATCGTATCTTCAGTAACGCATGGAGATTCTTCTACCAGGCTAAGATGAAACAATTTATCACCCAAGATTTAACATCCATACTTGCCCATTCCTCGCCAACACACTCTTTTTTCCCCTTAATACAATCATTATTGGTGTGACCTTTCACTTTCCCCACACAATCTGTTGTTAATTCTTCTGAGCACTTAATCTCTTAGTCCATCTTTTTTAAAATGTCCTACAGTTAAATCTTTTGCTATAGAGCCACTTTGTCTATAAATGCAAATAAAACTTTTCATTAGTATTATTACTTCACACATGAATTGTTAGCAAGATTTATAAAATACAAGGGGTTCCTCTAGGAGAAGGCTAGAAAGGGTTTTGTAAATTGATGGATTGCTGGCCTTTGCAAGCTGGTTGTTTTTTTTTTTTTAAATAGCTTGGTTTGGATTGAGGGGAACAGTCTGTGTTCGGTTGTTTGGTTTCGTCTGTTGTAAATTTTTGCCATCAGACTAAAATCTCAGCAGCCCGCAAGTTTTACTGTACTATTTTGTTTTAAATAGGACTAGAGTGAACAATGAAGAGTTTTATGAAACTAGAGTATCCGTTTGCCCAGGCATTTCAGTATTTCACTTAGACTGCAGATCTTGTACTTGGAACATTTCAACAGCAAATAACATTCAGAAAAAACCAGCCCAAGCCCCGCAGGTACCAGCTACTTTTGCAAAGTTTCAACCCAGAAGTTTCCCCCCTCCCAGAAGCGCCATATTCCCACTGGTGACAGAAGCGGTCCCAGGCCCCACCAGCACTCAGACAAACAAGCACAGGAAGAACCTGAACGTGTGATTCTGTGACTCTGTGTTTGTAGAGAAGAGGGGGGCACCAGCAAGGCAGGATTCACTCTGGCTTGTGTCCATATTCCAGAGTAAACGAGGAGTGAGCACTTTAACACCACCACTGTGACCTTCCATGGCTGTAGCATCACCACAGTCTTAAATTCTTGTCTTTCTTCACAGAAAGAAGAAAGAAGGTTCATGCAAGCAGAGAGCCAGCCTTCCCAAAACAGCGTGACGTGCACCACCACTGGGGGACCAGAGTTCCTCACACATGCCTTTCTCGAGATTATCCAACAGCCACTAAGCTATGTGGGACAACAATCCTGCTTCTGAAAATGCCCCTTCCCTGTTTCATCACACCATACCTGGTACCCTCACGTTCAGGTAGAACTTCCAGATAACCTGTTCTGAATTTGCCACTGAACAAATACTCACACAGTGTTTGAAGAGTACTTTTTCCTTATTCATTAATTGTGATGAACACATCAGGAAACTCTCTAATGTATTCATTATTCAATATTATTCAAACATTTTGTTGGCAAATAATTCTTGGCTTATAGGTCATTCGAATTGCAAATTACAACTATTATAGTCATAGCTTGCTGTTTATTTTTTAACATATGTAATTTATTTAACTTAAGTAATGCATACAGCCAATTTAATCAATGCGCAGTGAATTTCAATTCGCCCATTTGGCTTTAATATTAGTAGTTACATAAATCATGCACTCAGGAAACTGAAAATAATAATATGGGACATAAGTGAATAATTGGAACCATATGAACTAGTTCCACAGAAAACATGAAAATAGTCACATATATAAGCAAACCTAAATCCACTTTCCAAATCCTACGAACACTTGCAACTCTTTTTGCCCTTTTTAATTCACTCTGATACAGTTAATTTGTAACCAGACCATGCCAGCAGCTACAGCAGACATTGCCAGACTGCCTTCCACTTCCTCCTCTGTATCCTTATTTAGGATATTAAATAACCCTGGCCGCTATTAACTTTTCCCCATGCAGTATCTCAGAAGATATCTGACCACGACATATAACCAAAGACCTTCAACTTCCACAGCACTTGGGAGGCAAAGTGCAATTAGTGGTTACCTGAATCGATCATAAACAGCCTAGGACAGCTCTAGTTACTTAATTCTTTCAGGTTTTTTATAAGACCAGAGATAAAACTGTAATGAGGTTCAGCAATAATAGGAAGTTGGTCCTCTGGGACTTAAAACTGAAGTAAGTAGGCAAAAACTAAATGTTTATCTAGCAGATTCCTGTTTGTTCATGCTTTAATGTATACCTCCACCCATGCTTCTACTGCAATTAGGGAACAGCCTGAATTAGTCTGATTATCCTCCTTCAAGAAGGATAGAATAAAAAATAAAGATTAAATAAATAAAGAAAAAAAGTAGCTGACAGTTAATATCTATTACCAGCATGTCTTTTCCTAGGGAAAAGATCATACCTGGAACTGACAACAGACCGAAAGCTGCACTACCTCCACAGCTCTGAGACTTCCTCCTTTAACTGCACCCAAGGCAGAAAACACAGCACAACCAGGCATGAGTAATCAGAAATAATCTGAGATGTGCTCACCCGTATCAATACATTGTACAGTCTACAAACAAGCAGATGATCTGGAAGTGAGAGCAAAGACATTCTGTGTTACAGCACTGAAGTCAGGTTCTAACAAAAACCACAGCCCTTGCCCTCTGTAGGCAAGTCTAGAAATGGCGTTTCGGACACGCAAAATTGGTGCTGAGATTCAAAGAGTTGGTTTAATCATCAGAAAAGAATCAGCCACAGAAAGTCTAGATCAAAAATCTTGTGTTCCCTCCCCTCTTCTCAAGCCATGAAGCTGTTCAGACATGTCGGGCTTTGCTTCAGGCTGCTCTCCAGTTATTAGAGGATGCATATTTCACAGATGTCGCATCATATCCCAGACAGACCAACAAGTAAAAATCTGTAACCACCACTGAACTGTTGAACCAGCATTTAAATGGACAGAACCGTAGCTATGCACATGAATCAAAATGGGCTTTTTTGAGTGAAGGGGCAAAATAAAAGCAACTTCTGCAGGCACATTTTGCATAGATTGATATAGATGCTGTTTTATCTTGCGACGATCCCAAACAGTAATGACATAACACCTTCACACTGGTGTAGAACGTACAAATGGTCAGTTCAGGAAGTAGTATCTGTTAGAAAGACTGATCCTCGTGGACAAGTTCTTCTGATGGCAATGATAGAAGAGAAAACAGATTTTGAGGGTTGCCCTGACATTGGGATTTTGGATCTGAGGAGAAAGGCAGCATAGGGAAGTTAAATGGCCCTTCCAAGGAGTTACAGGGGCAGTCAAGTTTGAAGAGGATTAGATGGGAAATGGTGTGATCTAAGTACTCTGCCCACTTGTGACACAAACTAGAGCTTTTCAAAGAGTTCCACATCACTACATCCAGGGTAGATTCATCCAACCCACCTAGGCACCCAAACCTCCTGCGTGAATGAGTTGGGTACACCCCTGCACAGCATGAACTCCACTGCAAGGGGATACAGAACTCACTAAACCCGTTCCTTGATTTCAACACCCTACATTTCTGCCCCTTTTCCAGGTGGTGGCATCAATCTGCTTAGCTCATGCAGGTGGGTGAATGCAAAGGTGAGAAACACAGCCTGCACCTACCAATTCTCACCCACAGCACCCAGTTTGCAGAGCAGGGGAGGAAGAACACAAGCTTTTGTGAGTTGTTTGCACAAAGGCTTTCACATGAAAGCTCAGAAAGCTTTCAGCACTTGCCGTTTTGTGCAGCAGTGTCCTGTTGTACTGACAAAAGTCAACTGGCCATGCCTAATGATCTCCACCAAACTCTCTACTGCTGCAGCCCCATGTTAGAGGCAGGCAGGCAGCACAGAGGCAACAAGGCAGACTCAGCCTTTCCTCGCGCTGCGCAACTGGACTTTAAATAACGGTTGTTCAAGCCTCTCCAAGGGTGATGCTAGCCCACACTGTTGTACAAAAAGATGTTCCTTGCAAAATCTTTCTTCCTTTTCCACTTGAATCCTCCTCCGCATTCTACATGACAAAATCTGAAATCCTTACTAAATGCCACGACACACTGAAATGTTATTAACAAGCTTATTAAAGCTGTGAAATGGGATTTCCATTACATAAATCTCTTACTTTCCCCACAGCACAACAGGACACCATCCTAAGTATCTTATAATGCCCAGTGACCTACCTATTGCCTTGCAACAGAAGCAATCATATCTGATTTGCCCTTTATGAATTCTCCAGCTGTCTTGATTCATTAACATACTGGTAAGTGTTCCTTGTCTAGCAGTGAAAATGTCCTGCTCTCCCATCTCATAAGTAGCCTCTCTCCATTCAGCTCCTTGTTTAATCAATGCTAATTACACAGTCCTGTGATCATCTCCTGAAATTAGCACAAATGGTAACAAGTTCTTTGATTGCCAATGTTTTTGTAAATGTTATATTAAAAAATAGCACTAAAATAACAGCATAGACAAAATTTGTATTAGAACCATGTGCGCCGTTTCATAATTCACAAGGATGGCATGCAGAGTAGGAGCCCACTGCTATTCACTTCAACTAATTCAATTAAACAGCACACAAAGAAACCCACCTACTTCCAGTTTGGAAAAATGCTGGTGAGGAAAAACACAATCTACAGTGAGTATTAGCAATAAGAGAACATGATATTACAGCTGCAAATTCTCAATGTGTCAGTTTTTAAGAGCAAAAAAAAATTGATTTAGTTATAACCTCATTAATGGGGGATGGGGTGGGGGAAAAAAAAACCAACAGTGTAAGCAAATTTCAGAATGTTGTTCAGAGATTGCTCCAAACCAAGGCATCTGACGGAGACTGCTTTTCATTTCTAACTGTGCAGCATCACGTAGCACCAGGCCCTGCACAACACAAAATCCCATTAGCAAACAGCTCCTGTGAGAACTTACAAAAAAGACTAGAACTTGCCTGTTTGCTACTGAAAGTCAAACCTCTACAAACTCCCATTACCCAACAGGAGCTAAATTACTAGAAAAATACAGGACAGGTCATTTCGATATACAATGAGATGGGAAATAAATAACTATCCAAGATACTAGGAAAAATGAAAGACGAATGAATTGTGTAACTGGGTCAAGCCATTAATTCTGAAAAGAACCAGGACCCTGGTGGATAATTTGGAGTGATTATCCAAGACAAGCAGCAACTTATTGGAGAAAGTTTTCTTGAAAATGCTTTCTTAAATATTTTATTGTGGAATAATAAAACAAATTCCTGGAGGACAACCAGCCTCATCAAAGATAGGGCCATTGAGAAGAGCAATGAACACACCTCAACCAAGGGCTCTACAGGATCCTACTCTGACCAAAAAAATTTAAAAAGGATGAAATCCTAATGCTCTGAAGTCAGAGGCAAAATCCTGACTGGCTTCACTCTAGCCCAATTCTCACCAACTGTCCAGTCAGATGTTTCCAGCTTCCTCAGCCAAGCGCCCTGCTGAGGACTGGTTGTGAGTCACAGCACCATCAGAATCAGCCTCTATGGGATACAGATGGAAATTCATAACAAATTGATACACTTTCCTAATTTGACACTGGCCACCATTTCTGTATGGTCACTCTTCCATTCACTGCAGGAGTTAAGAAAATACCCTTTTTCCCATCAGCTCTTATTCTTTCTTAATTTCTTGGTAAAGCTCTGTGAGATGGGAAAAAGTCAGTATGCCAAAAATCAAATACCATGAACCTTCAGTCTAGTTTGGGTCCTCCATACGTTATGATAGCACACTTCTACACTTCTTGGGGACAGGGCCTTACTTTTGTTCCATTTTCAAAAGGAATACAGAACACTTTTAAAACATAAAATACTACAGTGCCAGAAAGCAGACCTAAAACCCAGCAATTATCCTCATCTTCATAACATTATTCTGAAACACATATGACTGACATTCAACATCGGAAATCCCTCTGCAAGGACACTGAAACATCAAAGAAGTACAGGTTACCTAAAACTAAGGAATTTCTTAAGTTTTTTTAAGAACAAGTTGCATTCCCTTCTGTCAGGACCAGTCCAAGTAATAGTTGTTCACCAGCTCACCTGAGGACCATTCTTTCTAGCCTATGGTTTCTATAAAGGTTTTTCTGAGTGCTCAAGAATTCTGGATAAAAGGCAGGAACTTGACTCATTACTGTCAACAGAACTTCAAAAGTGTGCTCTTACAGACAGTCAGATATTATATTAAAAAAAAAAAAAAAAAAAAAAGACCAAATAAACATGTCTACTGAATCAGGAACAAAGCTTCTTTGTCTCCACAGATTACCCAACAGAAAGGCCAATCAATGGTTACTGCCACACTGCTCCATTCCATTTCTACCTGCAACAAATTTCTTCACCAAAAGGGTTGCCAGGCACTGGAACAGGCTGCCCAGGGAAGTATCCCTGGAGGCATTTGAAAGACATGTACATGTGGCACTTAGGGACATAATTTAGTGGTGGATCTGGCATTACTAGGTTAATGGTTCAACTTGATCTTCAAGATGGTCCTTCCAAGATCTTAACAACTTAAATGATTCTATGACTATCAGAGATGAAGTAGAAGCCTCAGGAAGGCCCATTGCTCCATCAGACTGCAGCACAGCAAAGAACTTCTGGAAGCTTTGAGCTCCTCGTCTGTGCTTCAAGCACCTAGGAGAGCTTCCAGCTGCCCTGGCGAGCCATCGATGCAGAGCAGTGCCACCAGCACCCACAAAACAGTTGTCGTGCACAAGTGACATCCAAGGGCTCTTTCTTCTAGTCACCTGCTCAAAGGTGAAGACAGACAGAGGCAAAATATCATTTCACCAGAGAGACTGCCAGCGAGAAAGAGGTTATTTGTTGTGCAAGCAAGAACAGCCAGGTGAATTTTAAACAGGTGTAATGGTTAATTAATGCTTAATATTCCCTTGCAGCAATGGAGATGTGAACTAATAATAATTCTGACCTCTTGCAGAGGACAATTCAGTGTTCAACAACACAATCTTTTCACAATAAACTCAAATACAAAGCATCTTGAAGCTTTTGCTGAAGGGAAATGTATCCTTGGCCTCTGGAAACGTCCACTGCCAGACTTCATGGACCCGTGGGTTACAACAAGCTGATGGGAGGAAAGCTCCTCAGAATCGCACAGCTCCAGTCATCCGTGACTGAGAAATTCACACTGAAACGAGTGCTGAGAAGGATAATCTAGGAAGCCAGGCAAACTGAGATTCAGTTTTACAAGACAAATACAGCAAAATAACTGACTCCTAAGTACATCGGGGGAAAGCACCAGGAAGGCAGAAAAGCTGTTCACACAGCCCTGAGTTACCATGTGTGCCTTTGGGGTGGGAATGAGAGGGTCAATGACTGGAAATCACCAGAGCCCAGTGGTTCTGAGGGAGCAGCGGTACTGGGAGGGGGATCCAGCTGCTTACACAACACATCTTCATAAAATTAAGGGGAGTTTGTGACATGTTTGCCAAATACAGCAGAGGACTTGATCCAAAAGCATCCCCATCCCTCCACACACTCAGGCATCCAAGTGTCATGCTCCGAATCTCCCTGTTTCAATTATTTGGTTGCACGCAACATTTCTGAAAAGTATCAGCCTTTAAAGTCTCGGCAAGTATCTACAGAAACAATTCTGTCATACTCTCCACACGTGAATGTTTCTATGGTGACTTTCTAGCACTTCACTGGATTCTCTTTCCTAAACACTCAGGGTACTCCCACACCACCCTGCAATCCCAAACCCTAGGTAAACCAAAACGGAAAACTCAGATCTTCTATACCGAAATGTAAAGTCAAGCTCTAAATACGCATTTGCTGTATACCCACGCATCACACCTCCATGGCCCGAACATGTTCTAGGGCAATGCCGGATGATGCCACATCACCCAACCAGAGCCAGTGACACAGTCAAAGCTATCTTTTGCTATATATACACCATGAGCTCACTTGAGCCTGGAATATCAGAGTATTTTATCTTGAAATACCACCTTCTCCTGTAGCATTTATACGCAGAGGCTGTTCACAGATACTAGAGCACAGAATCCACCTAAATACAGAATAACTACAAAAAAGACAAGCCTTCCTCACTGCCTTCTCCCTTTTTTTCTTTTCTTTTCTTTTCTTTCAGTCCACTTTCTCCCCTTTTTCTATTAAGAAATCCCTCTACCCTCCTCAAAGGCTCGTTAAACTCCGTAAAATATCACTCTGACACTAGAAAATGCCTTCTGAAAGGGCCAGTGCTGTCTGGGACCCCACAAGCACTTCCGGAGCACTGGCCTCTCAGAAGCCCATTCACTTACAACACTTGCATATCCTCACTTGTCTGCTTTTGCGTCATTTATTCATTTGGTGATAAGCAATTCTCAGATCTTCCAGAGCCCATGGAACAATTTATCCTTGTCCTCCACTCACTATTCGCTCCAAGACCTTGTGGATGGTAGCAGAGGACAAAACCCTTTCCCATCTGCCTGATCACACAGTTGATAACCAGGATTTACCACAGTGCTGGTAAAGCCAGCAGGGTGCATGCTAAGGTATGAACAGGTTAGGTGCTTCCCTCACTGTGTGTTATTTTTTAAGGGCCTAGAACATAAAGATATTTCTTGGAAACTCAGTACAGCCCCAGGACTCACAAAGCCTTCACAGGTGCTTGTAAGCATTGCCAAATCAGGGCATCCTTTCTTCCCAGAGCCTCTCTTTTTGCACACTAAAGATTAATACCTTACTTGTTACAGAATTCTGTTATTCTATCTCTTTCCATCCTGGCATCAATGCAGCTTCCCGCTGAGTTGAACACACCGCTACAGATGCTTTATCTTCAGTTTTGAATATTTTCTGGCAAAGTTAATGTTAACAAAATGAAGGTTCTTGCAAGCAGCAGCTGTTGCAAGCAGCATATATCCTCTGTAACCGCTTAAAGGAAATAATATGGACTGTTTCCTCTGGGAAATAAGTAGAAACAGAGAGGTCTCGGATGTGTAACCTCAACAGGAATCTGAACCTAAGGCTTACAGTCATGTGGGGATATTCTTATTAAACAAGGGTAGGCTCTGCCTAGCAAGGCTCCAATCACAAACCCTCTCTCCGCACACACAGCTTTCAACAAGCACAACAGTCATTACAGCAAATAACCCTGGCCGCTCCTCTCACACAACGCTCCACTTGGAGCCTTCTGTACAAGACATTTTTTAAGCCATTTACTTTTTCAAGGGCTTCTTCATCTGTACACAAAACCACTCCTCTATTTAAAACAACACGGGGGTTATGGGCCAGCCTCACAGTGTCACAGCCACTCAGAGGAAATCCTGATGCTCTGTGATTAACCCACGGCCACGGTGCTGGTCGTTCTTGTATTTACTAATGCACAGGACAGAGTGTCAACTTTAATTTTGAAATTCTGTGATGCTGTCACTTTGTGTCACGGTGTTAAGTGTTTTTGATTATTTGATGTCAGCTCAGTTTACTTAAAGCATTCCCACTGCTTGCATTTGCTTTCCATCAAAACGTGTCAGAAATCTCTTAGTAAGAACCACTCTTCACCCACCGGGGTTAGTAGCACCCAGCTGCAACTGCTGGGGGTTACAACGTGCAATGTTCACTTGACAGGTTCTAGGGAAACAGCTGTTCTCATCTCATCACAGCAACATCTCCCCTGGAACAAGTCTGGTCCCCAAGAAAAACACTCTGGAGAGCTTTTACAATGGCAGTGTTTCCAACAACCAGGGCTGTCCGCCCTGTGCAAGAGGCGGGCAAGCTGGCCCGGCCACAGGCTGCCCAGGGCCTCCTCAGCCGGGCAAAGGTTTGACTTCCCTCGTACCGTACCCTGTACAAGGGAAATACCTCACTTCGGTGTGTGACGAAATCTCGTTCAAGCATTGCCAGCTTTTCGGTACAGTGATGGTACCAGGCAGCAATACTTTCCATTCACTTGCTTCATTATAAAAAAGACACGGGGTTTTTTTGTGAAGATGGGTACTGCAAGGGCTGGAGTCTCCTCTCAGATATGTGCCCTAAGAATGAGAACAAGTGATGGTAATTGATCTCAGCTTTTCTTCTCATTACTCATTCACTTATACAACCTGAATCCACTCTCCTCGGCTCAACCACGGAATGTTACAGCCTTCTCAGAGCATCCTGGAAGCAAGGAACATCAGGTAAAATGCACTCCCCCACTGACATCCAACCTTCCTGGACCATGAAAACCTTCACAGCCAAGTGATATGTTGTAGTACTGAACTGAACAAAAGCTGCAGTGTTAGATGAGGGAATCACTGAGCACCACCAAAATCATTACAAAAATGAGTAATAATGTGTTCTTTAAAGCTCTCTTGACTTTAAGTCATAACCTCCCAGTGCACTGTTAGTGTTGATGAAGTTTCTTTTATGTCAAGGAAACTACATTCATAGTAAACTGGTTCACACAGGATGAGAATCAATCATCTGCATTTTCAGGGTGATCCTGGACACAAACTGAATGCCATTAGAACTGGACAGCTAAAGGAAGTCAACAGTGAAAAGTCTGTAGAAAGTGGGATTTTTTTTTTTAAATAAAGTCAAAGTTAATTAAAGAATAACAGTGTTCTTAAATTACTGAAAGATTTAATTTACTCCGGAAACACCTGAATCATCATTAACACTATAAGGATCCCTATGCACTAACTCACACTCAATTCAAGGCTGTGCATTTTGTCAAGCATCTTTCTTCCTGTTCATATTTGTACCCGATTAGACTTTGGTACAGGTGCATATGGGTTAGTAATCACATTTTTATATTTTGCATGCAGATTAGTTCTATCCGAATCTGCATAAATTTGTTATGCATCACTGCAAAAGTGAATGCTCAAGCAACTTTTATTTTTACCTAATCAAATCACTGCCTAACGAAAAATGAGCAACTGTGCACAAAGGTGCACTCGGGCAGGCTCCAGGGATCCCTGGGAACAGGAACATTTACCACTCGGTAGGGCTACCAGGTGTGGGTGTCTCTGGCCTCACTGCCAAAGCCTGCTCAGGATGAGCCGCATCCAAAACACCAGTGTTACCTTCTGCAGAAAGATTAAGTCCAGGGTTCCACCCCAGGATGGATCCAGAAGGTGCTTCACTTCTGCAGAACTCCTCATCTAAATCTTAGCATACTCAATTGAGATTATGACTGAAATCTCTCACCTAGTACGGAAAGGGACACATCTCTTTGCTTCTCTATATTTGAATTTTCTGGCTGTGCAACAAGCACTACACCTTCTCTTCTGAGGTAAGTAGCTGCAACAAGAGAAGCTGAACCTCAGGCAGAAAAACAGTTCATTTAACTAAACTGCCAGCAGCCACATTATCCAGTGGTAAGTAATAACAAACAGTTTATTCTGGAAGCAACAAGGCAAAGCACACACCTTCCACTGCTGAAATTGTATTAAACTGTTTTAGAAGAGACTCAGTAATGAAATAAATGTGCACACACTGGCATGACTCCTTAGTACAATTGCCAGGATCTAGTCCAGAAACAAGTGTGGTAGCAAGGACAAAGGGGATTTTTTAAGCAAAATGCAGAAGACAAACACTAGAAAATGTCATCCTGAAGTAGGCAACAGTATCCAGATCCTTTATAATCCTTCTACTGCCTCACGTGTGCTCCTGTCATTGCCCTCATCCTTCAGCCAGCACAGACTTTAGAGCAGCTAATGGGTACAGTCCCAGCCCAAAAAGCACCATGGACAACAGTCAGAAAGTAATAACAGAGCCAAGCACTTAGAAGTTTGTGCAAAGTGATGTGATGCCAGTTTGTGCATATTTATTTCATTACTGAGTCTCTTCTGAAACTGTTTAATACAATTTCAGCAGTGGAAGGTGTGTGCTTTGCCTTGTTGCTTCCAGAATAAACTGTTTAATATTACTCAAGCTTGGATCACTTCCAGGATCTGGCCCTCCACACAGTAAAGGCCAGCAGCTGAAGGAGGAGATGGATACAGAGCACCTGAGAAGTCCCTGGAGATGGCAACGCACTCCATTCGCCCATCCCACCCCCAGCTCTCATGCCATACCCAGCCACCTCCCAGCTTTAGGCAAATGTATCCTTCCCCATCGCAGGAGCTGAAGGAACATGGGTACTGGGATGTGCAAAACCTGTGTAAGTTCCCATGAGGCTGGAGCAAAGGCATCGTAGTGCATTCACCTGAACAGCTGCAGCAGAAGCAACAAAGGCTTGAACAGATACGGATACTACACCACGTGCAGATCATTTTAACATCTGCTTCACCGTGTAAGGGACCACTGTGCACCAATCTCATCCTCAAACTCTCAAAAACTGTACGCGCACACTGCCATCACGGCTCATTTCCTATTGCACAGCACAAACAGCAAGGCAGAACTGCTGCACCCTAGTTCAAGTTCAAACCGGCTTTATTAAAATAACTACAGCAAAATTAACACGTGGGTACCCTTCCCATTCAGCTCTGCTACTGGTGTCTCCTTGCCATGACAGAAACGGTAAGGAGGTCCCTGCAGACCCAGTCTCGCACAGCACAGGGTCCACAGGAGCAAAGCCCTTCAGCAACCCGCTCACTGGCCTCCCTCTTCCTCCAGGGCCCTCCCATCATCGTAACTCCGTAATTGCCATTTCTCCTTGTTCCACATGAATCTAAGGGATTCTGAAAAGAGGAATTTGAAAAGAATTAAATTAAGGCTTAGGAACAAGCAGCAACTGACAATAAACAAGTTCCGCAAAGTGTGAGAGAGTTTCTCCTCCATACTCACAGCACATTTCAAGGTCAATTACACTCCCTAAGGAACAGCTTAGCCACAGCCAGGCTGCAGGAGTTACACCGGGCTGAAAAAAAGCACAAACAGCTCAAATCCATGCTTCTGCCAGGCTGAAATCAAAACTCACCCCTCTCCAGCACGGAAGGCCCTGGACTCGTACGGAAGGCAAAATTCTGCACTTCGACCCTTGTCTCAACAGCACAGCCATCTCGCTTCACCCAACGGATCCTTCCAGAAACACCTTTTATCTTTCATTTTTAATTACATTGCTATTTGCATTTCCTTTAGAAAGCATATTCCCACCTGCCACCCCCCTCCCACCCACACGCTCCTAAGAAGCACAAACATTCCTAAGAAAAATACATTGTGGTAACTGAAAACCAAATACCTTGTACGAAGATGCTTATGGAATTTGGTGAAGAGTAAAAAAAAAAAAGCATTTTAGATACCTCTCTTCCCTGAGCTCTTTTCAAAGAATGCAGTCTGATTTTTATTCTAGGTAGACTTGAACAGACATATTGGTAACCTGGTCACCTGTCTGTCCACTTGTCACATCGGTGACCTAGTCACTTGCCTGTCCACCTGCACACAGGGACTGTGCTAGCTACCCACCATACAGAGTGGAAACCTTTTTTCACTTTCATGACAGAAGATCTTCTATTTCAGAAATCAAATCCTAATTTAAAAAAAAAAGAAAAAGTTCTACATCACCACCACCAAATAACATGAACGTATGGGCTGTGTGTTCACAGCGGGGAAGCACAACACTTGAGCGGCTGTACCGGCCTCCCCAGGATGCACTTTCTTCCTCCAAACTCTTATCACCTCATCAAGATTTATTACATGTGCTGGGTCACTAAAGCCAGATAACTTTTATCAGAAATCCCAGCATTTAACTCCTATACTTAATCTCTCTTACATTTTAGAACAGTTTTCTTGCCTTGTTATTTAAAAGGACTAATGTGGGTAAGAATCCATTTTAGACCAACATCTTACCTGAATCATTTACCAAGTTAAAACATTTTTACTGATCATCACACTGCTATTCAATAGCAAAATTATTGCACTTGCTTAAAAGCATTCTGCTTTAGGGAAAACAGAACAGTATTAACACTAATGCATTAGGTCTAATTTTCATTATTGTGGCTGAATACAGTGCCAAAAATGTATACAAACAACTTTAACAGTTCTAGTAAGCAATATTTTTTTTTAAAGAAATCATTAAAAGGACATTTATTAACCACACAAAGAAATTAGCTTTTCCTTTCCTTTTTTTTCTTTTTTTAATAAGAGTATAGCTTTCAAATTATCAGTTTGTCTCTACCTGCAATTTACACATCCCCTAGGTGAAGAGTCTCTGAACACTGGAAACACTACACATTTAAGTTTTGTAATTAGCTCCACTGTTTTCAGCTACTGCAAGATCAGAGGTTACTAGGAGCCACCTCTTCCTCCTCATTGACAACCGTTTGCATACAAAAACTTGACAGCAAAAAGCAAGATAAAATCAAAACGCCCCAACCCCCAGAACACAGCGTGTGCTGTGAGGCAGCCGGAGCCAGCGAAGGGACAGGGCAAACGCGCTCCAGCCCCACCAAAGCCACCGCCGGTTTTGCTGCCGACCTAACGGAGGCCAGGATTCCAAGCTACAGCGTTTTCTTCCGTAATTTGAGGGATACTGTGATTAACTACAAATAATTAGCTCATTTTAAAATGCCATAATCCTCTTTGTGCACGTTGCACATTCTAAAAATGGATTAGCACGGGGTCTAATGCTGAAGCGTCTCTGGCATTAAAGGATTACAGGACATCAATCTGAACTCACGGCTAATTGGCACGGCCGCGGCCCCTCAGCCGCATCCACTCGTGCAGCAGGAGGGCGCGTGGAGGGACGGGCGAACGGAATGCCTTTCGTGGCAGCTAAAGCCATCATTTTCTGCAGTGCTGATTTTTGGAAAGCCAGACACAAGGGCATTCGACTGGACATCACTGTTTAATAACCCCGGAGTCACCGCTGCAGATGTCTCCATTACCACGAGGTTTGGGAGGGCAGCAGATGGTTCGGAAGCTCCTACTGTGAAGGCCCTAACGATTTCCAAAGGTAAAACAGCAAGTAGCTTTTATATATAAATGATACTCACCATATGCTAACTATGATTGAAATTTTAAACAAAAAATTAAATTACTACAGCTAGACTGAGTAGAACCAAAATCAATTAAAAGTAAAGTGCATCTTTACAATAAAGACTGGAAACAGTTTACATCATTAACATCAATGCTGTCAGAAAGAGGAGTCAAGTGCATACTGGAAGAGTAGCGTTCTTAAGCATTAGACACAGATCACGTTAAAATTTAGCTTTCTCCTTTGAAGATACACCCAAAGAAGAGGATGGCATTTCCAGGCACCAAATGAGATAAGGCACCAAAATCAATAAACAGACACACAATCAATAGAAAATCATATTTCACTGACGTTCATTTATTAATTAATCTATTAATTTATTGATTGTGATTACAGGTTGTGATTACAGCCTGATTACAGGCTGCAAATAGGTACCATTTTATATACATAAGCATTCCACAAAAATAAATAACAAATGACACGTGCAGTTCTCCAGTCGATCAGAGCACCTACACACGCATAGGAAGGCAGGAAATTACCAGGTGTTCTCAATAAAAAATAAAATTCACATTTGCTGGTTTTCAGTAAGAAACCTGAGCACACCCTCCGCATCACTTTTGATGAAGCAGGGAGCTCTAGGTCTCAATAAAGAAGATCCCTGGAAGCCTGAGGCTGCTGCTCTCTGACAGGCACCCGCAGCACCCTGCCAGCGGGTCAAGAGCCAGGAGGGCTCCTGCCAGCTCCCCAGCACTGCCACCTCCCACTTCTGCTGGCAGGGAGAGGGTTACCAGGCAAACCCCAGGTCCTGCCCCCTCACAGCTAAAGTGACGGCTCAAGACAAGTCGTCCTGCATCACACGTGGTCAGGCCAAAAGACTAAATGCCTCTCGCTGGTGAGGTGACACTTACCGCTCTCCACCACTTCCAGCACTGAAAGGAACACTGCTCGGTTTGGTAGCGTTAAGCACGTATTTAACTTCACGCAGTAAAATCAAAACGGCCACCTGTGGATCATTAGATTATCTGTGGCCTCTTAACATAATAAACAGATTACACAGCATCCCTCAGTTCATTAATTAAGCCCACTCAGCAGTATGCAGGCTGTGTCTCCAAAATCTGGTAGTTTACTGAGTTCTGTTAGTCATTCTTTACTTCACAGGCCTGTGATGAAAAGTCACCTAAAATTCTGGTTTTACCACAGTTAATCTCAAATTTGCACAGACTTTAAGGTAGCTGGGCGTTACGTGAGATAGTCAGAGCAAAAACACAGATCGAAGCACAATCCCGGTTCAGTACCATTGCAAGCTCCCAATTCTTCAGAGGATTGTCAACAAATCTTCAGCAGGCCCAGTGAGCGCTGCGAATGAACTTTGCATGTCTGATAGGGAGCCTTGGCAGATAAATTCTGCTTTGATCTTCCACGTTCACTAGAAACCAAAGTGAAACTCAGGAGATGAATAGTAAATCCAGGGGAAAAGGTGGTCGCACACATGCTCACACACAGCACCCAACCTCGTTTTGTCCCTTTGTCAACTCCCCGGCTGCCAAACCCCAGCTCACGCGGGTACAGTGCCCAGTGAGAACACAGGACTTAGAGGAAAACTCTACAAGGTTCCACTGGGCTGTTCATTAAACTGTGGAACATGGTCCTACTCCATGAAACCCCAACCCTGGAGAGGCTCTTTGCTATGGACCCAGGCTGCTTCCCAGGGCTAATCCCACTAGTCCCACACCCTGAAACAAGACTCCAGGCAGTGCTGGAGATGCCAGGCCAGGCAGGGAGGCCTGTGCTGAGGGGCAATGAGTTCTCCCTCGCCCAGCCTGAGTAACAGAGAAGATTGCCCGCTCACTAGTCCTGTTGGCACCGTGTGGGAGGGAGGCAGGAACCCCCTGCCAGGCAGAGGACACCCAGGGCTCGGGTGTGTAGGGAGGCTGCAGCACTTGCATCCAACACTGGCCATTAGAGGAGCTTCAGGTGCCTCCAAAAGACCTCCTCCATCAGGTCTGCGGGAACTGAACTCTTGCTGTGGATGGGAGATGGAATGAGATTATAAACCACTCTGGGGAAGACAGGGAGAAGCTGAAGTATGTTTTACTGATTCTTTAATTTTTGAACGTCAGTGGATAAGTGTTTTCAGCCTCCAGACACTTCTTAGTCACTGCTGACTTTTACACATTCTTTCAGGATCAGAAAGTTCCTTGTTTCCCTCCTTCCCCGTGATACATGGAGATAATGAGAGACAAGGAGCACTCGGAGGGCAAGCAACAAACCACAGTTGGGCTCAGGGCTGCTCGAAGAAATTTTTGTTGCCTTCTTTTCAGTCTCCATTCCATTCACAGGAGAGGCTATTCTCACAAAATACAGGTTCTTGGAACAAACATTTTAGAGAAGCTTAGGGCTGAAGCAGAACATTAGGAAGTAAAGTGTGTACATGTCTGCGGTGTGACAGATGGGGCACACTCAGTGTTACTAAATTCCATTTCCTTCCTTTCAAACAACCTGCAGTGAGTCACTGTTACACGAGGCCATTCCATCACAGTGTAAAAACCTCTCTGTAGTAACACTGGCCACGAGTCACACATCCTTCTCTCCATATAAGCACTGTGTGGCAGAAGTATGGAGACAAACATTAAATCAGCTCTCCTTTCGGGGTAGGAAGCCGTCGTCCTCTGCTGCAAAACAACTGTGGTAGCCCAGAAGCAACTCCAACACATGAAGTGCTTCCTTCTGATGGGGACAAGCCTAAGGTAAGTCACCATCACCACTCAGGCTGCTCATAATACTCCAGAAGAATTTCTAATTCCTCTCCCAAATTACCTCATTTGAAGGACTTAATGCATTAATTACAGACTTCCCAGCAGCCCAGTTACAAACTCTCCAACCACTCCACAGTCCCCAAATTGTTAATTACTAGTCCATACTTTTTGTAAAGACTGTGCTTTTTCCCACCAGCAGGTAGACATATGGTGGTGAAATGCACAGGATGCTCCCAAAGATGGGCTAAACCCTCTGCAAAGGATTAAGCAAACCAGAGCCACCGCACTTGCTAATTGTTCCCCTGGTACAGGGAAGACACCCACTGTCAGAACCCAGCTCCAAGATGCTGCTGTTCTTATTCCTCTACCCTGATTTATGCACAGCGGAGATGAATACTAAAGAAAACATGCCATGACGATCTTATACTTTTAATTATTTTATCACAGCTTTCAGGTACCCTTTTTTGGATATTATTACCCCGGAGAGTACACTAACAACCTTAAGTTGCTGACTAATTAAGTTTTGGTATCCTCCAAAGCTGTTTTTTGCACACTAATTAAATTTACAGGCAGTTAGATTTGACAGGTACTACAGTATCTGCCAAGGTGCCTTCATAATCAGTTAAATTATTAATTCTGCGGTGCCAGGCCAGGCCCAGCCAGGCAAGGAAGCGTTCCGGCAGCAGGGCTGCCCCAGGAGAGAGCAGCCCGTTACTCTCTGCTGCAAAGAGCTGGGGACACACGGCTGCTCTCTCCCTGGGAGAGGGCTGCAGTGGGGTGCACCTCCTGCCCCCCAACACCTGTTGGGGAACTATCTGAATTTCCCCCCAGCGCTGGCCCTTGAGGGACGCGAGAAGCCGGGCAGCAGACAGGCATGGGGTGCGTCGCTTAGCCGTTACCCCAGGGATGGGCAGCAAAGACCCCCGGGAGGCACGGTCGCCTTGGCCTGCAGGCGGCATCCCTCGTGCCCAGCTCTGGAGACTTGCACCTCAGGGAAATTCCAAAAGGCAGGGCAAGAAGCGGTGGTCCTACCCGAAACCTGTCCCCAAAAATCCCTCTCCAGAGCACCGGGCAGGCAGGCACAGCCTTGCAGCACTGGTGTTTGCAATCACTACAGCCAGAGAAATCCCCCAACTCTGCTCCTGCGCTATCACACCTCGGGCCCTCTGCAGACAAAATACTCATTTAGCAATCTATACGATTCGCAATGTCAAACGCCTCTCTGATAGTTCCCTTAGGACAGCTGCTCTTGCTATTTCATCTGTTAAATGTTTCCAGAACCCAAAAGTCCTCAGGGAGAAACGCAGTTATTTTGACTAACTGCTCCTCCTCCTCAACTAGTTACTGTGTTAGCTTCCTCCCACTCAAGCACCAGGAGTTGATTAAGACATATGGATTATCTCAACACTACCAAGAATTTCAATTTAGAAAGTGAAATATTGACATTCTTAATATCACATTCCTCTTCCACTCGGGAGCCCTTCCTCGCATTGACAGGGATCCCCGATGAAACACGGCAGCATAACACAGACTGCAGTTCAAGGACTAGGCAGACGGCTTTATTTACGTGGTTTTTGGTTGAAGTTCCTCATGGAGTCACCTCTTCATGGTCTCCTTAATTCTACACAGACAAACACTTACAAATGACTCTTATTTAGGGAAATCTTTGGGTCACAAAAGGAATTATTCATTTGCACATCAAATTTAGAATTTTGTTTTATGGTCTTCCTCCTTGTTTAACAGGAGGAAGCACGTCGGGTCTCTTTTCAACGTGACATAAAAACAACACATACGAAAAGAAAAGACAAGAAGGAAACTTTTACACTGAGACATTCCTCATTTGGAAATCCTTCAGGAACACATCAGTCTTTAAAGTAAAACCTTGTTTCCCATATATAAAACTCTGAAAGCTTTGTTTTATTCTAAGCAGAGGAAAGAGGTTGGGTTTTTTTTTTTAACTGGAACAGAAATCAGATTTAAAATGTTCCAAGTTTCTTATTAAATAGGTATCCCAAGTTTGGACTGGCCCTGCTGGGATCTTACAAGCTCCCATAAAGCAAAACCACCACTATCCCCATCTGCTCTTGTCGGCATCTCATTTCACCAAGTTTCTGTTTAAGACTGATATCCTTAAGCTGCAGTTATGCATTTAACCAAGGCAAGAGGAAAATCAAGAGTGAACCTCACTTATCTTTTATATCTCAAAGTACTGGGTACATGTATTTAATTTAACCAAGTGTAATCTCATGTAAAATAGAGCAAAATAAACCCACAAAATCTCAGGGTCTGATGCTACCCTACATTTAGATAAGTGTTTCATGACAAAGAAACACTTTTAAAGGAAGACATTGGAACTGTAGTTGTGCCTTTGTGCACTTAATGTATCACAGCATGCACGTACCGGTATCTCCAAAATAAAAAAAATTTGGGAGGTATAGGACAGGAGATAGGCTGCTTGGCAGATCTGGTAAGAAGACTCACATAAAGCACCAGAAAGTGGAAGGAAATTGAACACAATTTTATGCTTTTGAAGATCACAAATAAGTAACTACTAGGCAAAGGCATTATTGCAGGCAAGAGATGACAGGATTTTGCAAATCTCTGAAAACATGGTCTCAACCAAGATGATATCAGGTGGGGAAAGGCTGCTATCCTCCCTGGCAACCCTCAGCATCCTAGACTTCAGGTCTTTGGAGACAGGAAGAAAAAAATATGCATTTATATCATGACAGCTACAGAATTTTGAAACACGTTAAGTTCTGACTGAGCAGTAATTTAAACACACTGACTTATAAAACCAGCCACGGTCCAAAACAGGCTATGCAGCTGTCACTTCTGAATACTCCACATGATTCAAGAGGATTATTAATAGTATTGGGGGGGGGGAAGATTAACCCAGAGACTCTCTGTTCATCAGCAAACCCCCTTACTCCTCAACAGCTTGGGACCTCCCTCAGTTCAAGCAGTATTAGTTAAGCCTGTTGCTCAGCAGTTCTTTAAGCAAAGCAATGCCAACTCCATCTTCAGTTTTAATCCAGCCTGTGAAGAACCCTCTATTTATTCTATACAAATACAAAAAAACATCAGCAAAGGAATACACATCAGTTTTTCAGAAATCAGAATGACAGCAAAAGGATCAAGTCCAAGAGACAACCTTATTTCCAAATAGTTGCAGCCACCATCACAGTCGTCTGCACTCAGAAGAACAAACTCATCCTCCTGTCAAAGCCTTTTTACAGCTCTGCCCCAGCAAGGAGAGCTGTAGGGCCCAGAACTGCTTGTAGCTGACATTTCTAGTGCTCTGAGCCACCATTTCTGAGGCAGTCACACATGAAAGAGGCAGAAGTGATTGCAAGGCTTTATGTATTGATGCCAGCCATTGGTTTGGAGTCACCGAACCAAAAGAAATACACATTGAGATGTACTGAAACAAACAAACTAGAAACATGCCTGAGGCAAAGAAAAGAGGCTTTTATATATTAATTATACTCTGGTTTTGGTTTCTGCTTTGAATAGCAGCTATATAACACAATTCAGCAAGCCCTCAGCTCAGGTATTGCAGAAATGTCTAAGTCAGTCAAATGACCTCCCAGCATCAGGCTCAGAATCTTCAAACACGAGGGAAGCTTGCTCGAGGCAAAGAAGCAGCGTTCATCCTTGCTTTGCTGATGCAAATCCTCTTTACCTTGAGAGCAGTCCCTCGGCTTTGGCAGCACTGACCCATGAGAGCGACGTGGCGAGACCTTTGCTCTCAAGCGCTGCCAACCCACCTGCACCGCAGCTCTGCCGGGCACCCATCACAGGACGACGAACAGACGCCGCTGACAGCACGTTACACCCGTCTCTGCCCAGCAGCAAAATGAGCCCCCTCAAGGGCAGGCGGCAAAAAGCTGGGGCCAGAGCTGCCAACTCAAACTTCAGGACTTCAGTCCCACTTTGAGGCAAATCAGAGAAGACAGAAAGCGAAGTCCAACAAAGCTCCAGAAACAGCTTTGCTTTTCACACTCAGTATATTTCGCTGAGACAAAACGGGCACTAGGCTGACAGGATCATGACCCAGAGAGTCTCTTTAGCTACATTACAAGGACCTGTGTGCTTTTAATTGCAATCTGCCCCTTATTTGTGTTTGCTGACAGCCCGAGGGAAGCATACAACATTGCTCACGGAGGCAGGTGGGGATTCTGGAGCATCCTCAGCTCTGTGGGCACTAGAGCATCTTTCAATTGCACAAGTTTTGCCCTGATGCCCCCTGCAGCCTACACACACGCTGCCAAGCCTGCAACCTGAGGTGTCTGCTTGAACACACTGAGCCAAGTCTGGACTAGATGATCTTAGAGGTCTTTTCCAACCATAATGATTCTACGATTCTAAGTCACTGCTTCTGCAGAGTGGGAAATAAAAAAAAATTAAAAAAAAAAGAGAGAAAGGTCTGAGTGGAAGCTGGAAACACAGGAGGAACTCAGCTGCTTTCCCAGCCCCTTTCTCATATTTAGGAAAAAGAGCTTTCTCTGCCTGACTGCTTGATATTTTCACTTCTAATCTCAGTATCTCTCTGTTCTTCACTGAGTAAAGCCCATCTGTCCAGCACAAGCCCCCTTCCCAGTCGACCAAGCTCAGCTTTCCCTCCACCAGTGCAGAGTTCAGAATGACAAGTATTTTACAAGTCCTGTTGAGGTGCAATTCACAGGAGTTCCCAAGCATTATATGGGCTGTTGTAAGCCCCACAAGCTGCCAGAGTCCTCAAGGAAAATCCAGAGCCTTGCTCATACACACTGGGAGGACAGCCATGGCAGCCCCAATTTGCTGCATTTGGATGAAGTCTGGCTCTGCAGCCATTGAGGTCTCCATAAGTTTCAAAGGAATTCAGTCATTGCTTGACAATTTTGCCATATAAGCTTTTCTCCCAATTCCAACTTATTTTTCCTTGTTCTGCAGTTTTCCACAAGGCTGGGTTTTGTTGTTTGGGTTTCTTTTTATTTTGGGAGGGGGTGCGGGGGAGGGAAGTGGAAGTGCTCAGCCCAGGCTGCAGGCTAGCTGGGAGCTGTTTACCTCAGTTAGCATCGTGCTCAGCCAAAGCTCCTGTGTTCCCAGAGGGAAGCTCCCCACATCTCACAAAGCAACCTGAGGACACAGCCCAAGATTCAAACTCAGGCTCCGGGGAACAGCAAACTGAATGAACAATCCACTCTCCACAAACACAGCAGCACTCTTCTACCCAGCTCCTGAGCCTTGGCAAAGCTGGTGGCTTTGCAAAACTTTGCACTTCCCTCTCCTCTTCCTTCCTTCCCTCCCTCATCCATCACACAAACACTCTTGCAAAGAACCTCAGCTCCATTCTTTTATATAGCTTATACCATGCCTCTTTTTCTGCTGCGTGTTGGTTAATCCTTTCAATAGTTGCAGGGAAGTTGATCCACACTCCCAAAACTTAGCGAGTGTGTGCAGAATCCCAGGAAACCTATTTCCTGAGAAAGCTTACAGCACAGAGAGAGGCAGGCTCTGAATGAGCCAGGTGCAGCTCTAAGCACGCACGCAGGTCCTGCAAAGCTCTTATATTCCGCTTGTTATGGTATCAGCCTTTCAATATATGCCATATGTACCAGGATGTAATACTGCACACTTAGTCTTTTTTTTTCCAGTTAGTACTGCAATTAAAAAAAAACCTACCTCATTAAAAGTTTAAACTTCTAATTCTGAATGCAAACATGCCACAGTCTCTTTTAAAGAAGTCATCCTAGTGATTTTTATTTTTTTTTTAACTTACTTACTCCGGTATGTCATCATCATGGTTAGGCTCCACGAATGAAGATATGGGAAGGGCTCTACCCACACTTGCTACAAGCGCGCTGATGGCTAAAAAGGCCCATGTGGGATAGGCAAGTCCGGTTGCAAAAGGCACAGTGGAAAGTCTCCTTAGGCAGTGTCGGCGAGGCACGGTTCTTTCTGCGTTGTTTTTCCTCCTCAAGACTAATTCTACGTGCGTTCTCAAAGGAGGCAGCAGCATTATGGATGGTGTGTCTCCAAGTCTCCCAACTGGAGGCCAGAGTGGACCACTGATGGCAGTCAATATGGCCAAAACTGAGGTATTGTTTCAGAGAGTCCTTGTATCTCCCCTTTGAGGCTCCTCTGTTGCAGCAGCTGGTGGTGAGTTCACCACAGAGGGAGCAATATCATCCTGGAGACGTGCCCTGCCCAGCGCAGCTGCGTCCTCAGCAGCATGGCCTCAATACCGGTGACCCCTGCCCGTTCAAGGACAGTGACATCAGTCACGTAGTCAGTCCAGTGGATGTTTAGGATTGTACGGAGGCAGCGCTGAGGGAAGCGTTCGAGGAGTCGCAGGTGGTGGCGGTAGATGACCCACAATTCAGACCCATATAAAAGAGCAGACAGTACAACAGCTCTGTAGACACTGATCTTTGTACTTTGCTTCAGGTGTTTATTGCACCAGACTCTTTTATGGAGTTTTCCGAAAGCTCTGTATGCCTTTGCTAACCTGTTGTCTATCTCTTTGTCGATCTTACCATCTGAGGAAATGATTCTTCCTAGATAGTTGAACTGCTGGACTGACTTAAGCTCTGATTTGCCTGTGGTGATGTGGGGATGATGGGAGACTTCCTGAGGTGCAGGTTGGTAAAGAAGAACTGTCTTCTTCAAGCTGACTTTCAGCCCACAAAGCTCAGCAGCCTCTGAAAAGCAGGATGTTAAGCACTGCAGAGCTGCTTCTGTGTGAGCAGTGACTCCAGTATGTAACACTTTAATTATTATCATCCTCCATCATAGAGAAGCTAAAATGGTTTAATAGAGCTCTATACACTATGGTACATTTATATTGTTCAAAGGATTATGAACACAGATAGGCTAATGAGGAGGTACAACCTGCTAATTTAATGAGGACAACACTTTCCACCCTGAGTAATTCTTCTTGCCCAGAAAAACACCACAATTGTCTTCTTCCTTGGAAAAAAAAAAAAATCCCTCTTGTTCAGGACAAGCCACAGCAATCACTAAACAAACTCGAACTCACTTCCAGCAGCAGCTCTGGGTGATGGGTAGGAGCAGGGCTCCTTTCAGGCTGCCCATCCCCTCGTAGGATGGGGGAGAAGGGGCACGTGTGGCTTCAGGGACCAAGAAGGTTTCCAGGCACCCCTGCAGTACCTGCTCTTGGAGGAGAGCCCCAGCTCTGCTCTCAGCAGGTGACACCACCAGAAGCAAAGAGACGAACAGAAACTTCATTTAGGTGAGGGAATTTTAAGTAAAGCTCCCGAAACTCCCCAAGGCGTATTGTTGCTTCCATCAAAGGAAGCCAGCGAGCGTGACTGATAGCTTGATTTTCAGCAGTGCTTAGGTTCTGCAGCTCTCACCATTGCTGCGCAACTTGTAGGTACTCAAGGCCAAATTCTTTTTAAAGGGTAGGTATTTTAAAACGTATCATAGTCAACAAGAATTGAGAGCTACAGTTCTTTGAAGGGTATGAAGGCCTTCAGCATTCCTCCGAAGTCACATTGTGAATATTTTCTCCTTTCCTCCCTAACGCTTTTGCCTTCTGGTTCCAAAAAGATGACAGGAACACTGAAGAACCTCATTTCATTACAGAAAGTTTAAAAAGACTCAACAAAATATCCTTGTGAGGATCCTTGGAGAGGATCATAAATAGTTCAGGGAGCCCCTGAAAAATGTACAAACAACAGGGAAAACCCACAGTCTCTCTGGGATGTCCAATCATTTGCTTCTCTTTCCCAAAGGAGAGGAGGACCCAAATCCGCATTTCGAAATCCATTTTATCCCCTCTTTCAAGAATCAGTTCAGCCAGAAGCAGACCTCTTTTTTAGTACTGCTCACAATGAAGTCCTCTCTTCATCAGTACCACAGAAATTAAATAGTAGAACCGCATTATCCATTAAGAGGTTTTGAAGTCTATTTGTTTACACAACGAGAATTACTTTTACATTTCTAATTAGGCAGCTATTAACTAACATACAGGGAAATCTCACCAGCATATGAAGTTCTGCTATCATTACAATCGTATTAAAAGGAGAGCTTAAGGTTTTACCAAGAACAACAAATTAATCATGATAATGTGTTTTTAAATCATCAGACGCAGAAGTCAAGAGGGGGCTTTTAAAAAGTTCTTTGAAACAACACATTTTCTGTGTTGATGTCAGAGTTTTAACACAAGCACCAGTAAGAGAAAAGCTTTTCCAAATTCTTCTGGCATTATTCTATATATGAAAATCCATGAGGTACACTAAATTAAGTTAAAATTAGATTATGCATAGTCATTCTTCCGCAGACACACAGCAGAAAAAACTGCTCTAGTATTCAGAAGCTGCCAGAAAGTCTTTAACCCTTTCTGAGCTCACAGAGCAGATGCTTGCTGAGGTGTAACAGGGCAGAGACCCCACCAAATCCAAGGAGACCTCAGGTGCTCAAGAATCTCAAGAAGAGATTCTTCTCACACAGTTTTCCAACACAGGGCACCACTAGGGAATTCAACTCTGACATTTTTAAATCAGTTGCATTAAACTTACACTTTTTTTTTTTTGGACCCTTCTTTTTCCAATTTAGGGATGTGGCTTGATGGACTGTTGTCAGTAGGGAGAGACATAAAAGTTAACAGACCAAAGGAGGACATTAGCGGTACTTTTGGAAAAGCACTTCAGAGTAATAGCATGTGACTGTGCCATCAAAGACTATGGCAGAAAGCAGTCATTATTTACAGGTCCACCCAGGGACTTAATTAATCCTTCTTGATTTGGAGGTCCTTTACTATTTGCAGGAGGCTGCCAGATTTTATTTTGCCACCTAGCAACACAAACTACATTGATTTGGACTCAAAGCATGCAAGTTGTAACCAGATGCAGACTAGATGGCTAAACGCAGGAAGATAATTTATAACAGAAAACTATATTTCCGTAATTCCAGAATGTATGAACATGAATTTCCCACAGCCTATTACAAAAAAACTCTGCCCCGATTAGATCACACAAAATAGCCTGAATGAGGTAATGAACTTGGCTTCTAGAAGACTGCTCTGTGGCCTCGGTCTCAATGTGTGCCCCGAGGAAGGTACCCGGCAAGGAGCTGGTTCTTCACAACCGCAATGACAATGAGAGATGACGGAGATCTTCAGCCTGTTATTCCTCTCAACAACTCAGACCAGCACCTTTTTTGGCAGAGGCATCCTTCACACACTCACGTTTGAGCACAAAGCATTTGTTCAAAACAAAATCTATTTGTTCTAGCTACTTAAGAGTATTCCCATTTTTGCTTTAAACAGGGAGATGGAGATGCCACCACCATTTTAGCAGCATCCAACCATAACACTCCAAGAACTACTGCACAAACCCTCATTACAGAGCACTGGGTCTTTCCATCCTAACAAACTGTTTCTCTCAAAGAAATATCTTTAATTATCTTTGCTGCTGCAAACTGAACAGGACAGGACTGAGATGGCCACTAAACAGGTGGTCAGGCAATCCCATGCATTTTCTTACAGAAAGAAATTAATTTGTGCGTTCAGTGAGGCAAGTGCAAGGAAATCATACCTAACTCACAAAGGAAGAATTATCAAGAAATCTTGATCCATGGTGTAGTTTTCAGCCACTCGAATCTTCGTAAATCCATTAAAAGTTTATCACAAATACATCCGTAAAATAATTGGTTCCAAATCTTAAAATATAGCCCAGCCAGGAATTGCAGCATTTC
Organism: Apaloderma vittatum; assembly: GCF_000703405.1. Classification (NCBI taxonomy): domain Eukaryota; kingdom Metazoa; phylum Chordata; class Aves; order Trogoniformes; family Trogonidae; genus Apaloderma; species Apaloderma vittatum. Next base: position 96,240 of record NW_009714415.1, read on the forward strand.
TGCTCTTCTGTACAAAGTGATCCCAATGCCTATAAGTAATCTGAATTAACACTGTGAGAGATGAGTATTTTATCATTACCATTGTTAAGTTCAAATGAGCACTTTAAGACACGTTCTGGCCATCTAATTAGCACTGCTGAAGTATTCCTGGTCCTTCATAGAGCTGAGGCACTCGAGAGCTCCAGTCAAACGCAGAATAGAGATGATGCCAGTTCATGAGAACTTGCAGATTAAACAAGTCAACAATTCCCACCTCAAAGGTAATTTTATCATCACATGTATCTGACAAAAGATAGCTTCTTACTGATACAGTCAAGTTCTGTTTTACAATTTCATTTAGCTTTCCAGTTGCAAAGGCAGTTTCATGAGCAAAGCTCAGCCGGAAACCACCAGAGCTTTGTTTCTTTATATCACACCTAATTGAGAAGGTTTCCAAGGATAATCGCTGTTGAGAAATGTATTGATTTGCTTCTGAGAATCTTAAAGACGCTTGAGGAATTGCAATTGGGAGTTTCCCCCAAAGGAGTTATCTTTGAAATAACAGTAGTGATGCACTACTTTTCTCATGTGGGCTGCAAAACTTCAATTAAAATTCACATTTTGTATTTGGAAACAATACTGTGGTATCCAAATGGATTAGCATTAAAAGGCCTTTTCAAGTGGACGCACTGAAGGAATCTGCACAGTGAGTCTGAATTCAGCCTGCACTAAACTGAACTGTTTGTTCAGTCAAACTATAGCAAAGGTGTCATTGTAGGGAATTTCCGCTGCTACCCCTACCATATTGACAGGCTCGCTTTATTTTAATGAAGAACCAGGTTTCTATAAATGCCACTGCAGTGCAATTTTCATCATGATACTACCTAGAAAAGACAAAGATTCTTCCTGGGGAATTACTGTGATACATTCATGCTTCTCTCTCCATTGCAATGCCTGAGGTCGAAGCAGAAGAGGGAGCTCTCAGAGTCCACCTCCACTGACAACTTGGTTTCCTCCTGTTTGTGATTATTTTACTTGAGTATTTGTTCTTACCTCAGCAATTTGTGGCAAACACCACATTACACCAGCAGGGAAATTTCAGCTTCAAAATGCTTCAAATTTACAAAGCACAAACATCCATTAAGTACTCATTACTTAAATGATAATTGCTGTCCTTTGCATGCACAACAGTCACAGTCGAGAGGCAGGATACGTGCGCGGGGACCTGCTCTGCAGCCATCGCGCAAGCTGGGTCAATGGGAGGTTCCCTGCAGCAAGTGCCAACGCAACTGGGCACCATAATAACAACTGTGTTCTTACAGGCTAAAAAAGCAGCTCTGCTGCTTGATCCTGTGGGTTACGAGGTAATTAGCGGCTGAATAACTAAAATCAATGGACGCTTTTGCAGACTCACACTAAATAAGCAGAAGCTTGGCACACAGAAGGGTGAAACAGTCCCACTGCTACACAGTCATGTTTGTTAACTCTTAGTTTAATTCCACTGACTTTAATGGCTTTACAGCAGGAGGAAAAAAAAAAAAAAGAAAAACACAGCCTAGGATCATTAGTAAACCCTACCAAATTGTCACGCAATTTGTAATCTAAAATAAAGTACTGCTCTTCCTTCTTTGACACCTTACCTTAAAAGCCTTCCTCACTTCCAGGACTGTACCCACTGCCGCTTTTGAACAGTTTATGGAATCCCGCTGCCACCAGATGCCCAAAATCTCCTCAGAAATCATGTCACTCGGTGATTTCCTGTCCTTGAAAACGCCAAACCCCCCTCACTTCTCCATCAAGCCAAATCTATAATCAAGTAAACATTTTAAACAGTTTTCTTCCAAAGCCTTAGTCTTTCACAAACAGCCTTGCAAAAAGCCTTCCCAGTTCCCTCTACATGACATCCATCCCATCCCCTCATCTCTCTCCATACCACTAAGTTGCATTTCCACTTGCAGCCATCCTTAAGTGAACTTGGAAACATTGAATCCTATTACCCAAGGGCAGTAAGTACACTCCACTGTTTCTTAAAATTTTTCAGGTTCAAATATTTGAGTTCCACAAAATAAACCTTGTTTTATAACAGTCTGCTCCTGCCAGGCTATGGAAACCACATGTGGCACCAAGGATCAAACCTAAGCCCAAAGCAGGACTTACGCTGAATGGTACTCCACCTCAGAGCAGATCAGCATCACGCAAAACACTTGAGTACAGTAAAGCAACATGGTCACTATCAGCATGTTCCCGAGTTACATGGTCCAGGGTAGTATTTTTAAAATACACTCCACAAAAACAAACTCAAAAAGATCTACCAAATGGCACTGTCACACACCACCACAAAGACTAATCACACTGAAGCAGAATCGTTCTTTTCAACAACAGCGTGCACGCAAGTAACAGACACCCAGTCTATCAGAAATGAAAACCAGAGTGAAGCAACAGTGTAAATTGTAGCTGCTGAAAATGAAACAAACAGCTCTGTGGAGGGTTTGGTGAAAAAACCTGCACCAGGAGAGTGTAACAAGGCACCCTATTTTAACTCCCTAAGGCAGGCATGAAATGCATCCAGTTTGCAGAGAATCAACAAGGGAAACATTAAATTCTTCCATTAGAAATAATTTATCACAGCTCACGACAAAGATGGGCAAGCACTGACAGGAACAGTAGCTCTAAACAAAGTGTAACTGACCCAGGAGACCAAACTCCACCTGTCTGGGGAGGCACAGCTACGCCAGGGAGCCCCCACCTTCCCCAATACAGTCTTAATGCTCTAAGTCCCATTAGACAGGAGCCGATGCTTGTGAATTCCCAGATGGGTGAAGAAAGAGAATCTCACCGCCCACAGCCAAGCACACCACCAGACAGCAACGTGAAGATGGGCTCAGGCCCTGCTGCGGCAGAAAAGAGACCGCCTGAAGGAGTGACGGAGCACTTCTCTGTTCAACGAGGCACAGGGACGGGGAGCAGAGGGCAAGTCATTTGGAAAGGACGTAAAGCCCGTGGTTTTAGCTGGAGCCATAGTTATAGCCAGAACTGTAGTTTTAGCTGGTATGTAGGAGCCTTAATATGCTTGATCAAGCAGAATCAGTGGGAGAACAGAGGTGTGAGACACAGGTGTTCTACAAGGGGAGCTTATCCCCAAGGACAGGATGCTCTTATCTCCAGAGACAGATTGCCCCAGGACTCTCAAATGGCATTAAGAAATGCAGAACCATCCTAGGCCAGCCTTGGGGTCACTTAACTGAATGGAGCCCATCGAAAGGACACCCCGATAAAGACTATCACACTGAAGTAAAACAACCACTAGAGACCTCTAACAACCACCAAAAGACTGTATTGTGCATGCAGGAGGGGACAGCAATGTATGTTAATGAGTTCTCAGAAACTGCATGAAAATGTATATCTATACTGCATGTGAGCTGTACATTTAGCCCTCCACAGGGCACACACTAGGTGGAGCTATCCCCTGTGTGCCCAGCGCTGCAATAAATACCTGCTTAATAGACATCAAGGCTATTGAGTTCCGATTTCAGCCTTTTCACAGCACCAGAAGCCATCGCTACCGCCTCTGAACTTACCCTATGGCTTCACCCTCAGGAGCCCCAAGGCACTACCTCTCCACAGCTGTGCAGGCTCAGCTTTGTTGGGAAGGGAGGGAGCCGGGGGTGCCCCTGCTCAGCCCCCGCCCACCTGCCCCGCAGCGCTGGGGGCTCCGGGCTCTGCCTTGCCCGGGGGGCAGATTTCGTATTTCGCTATCCTCTAGCGTTTGTGGGAGGAACTTGCCTAATTCAGAAAAAGCCTTCCTTTGAGTAAACTGTTAACAAACTGCAGAGAGAAAAACATTGTAAGAGAGAACAAAAAGCAAAAAAACCATGCATATACCAAATAAAAATTAGGCTCTGAAGACATCTCTACCTCTAGGCAATTATATGGGTAAATCAGGTACTGAACAAATGAAGTAGCTATTGTAAGTCCGATCTTGCAATGCAATTTTTCCAGAAACAGTAAATTACTTTGAGTATTCATCATAATCTGTTACCTGCAGAAAAATGTAAAAACTAAATAAATTTATGGAAATGTATTTACCTACCAATATTTACCAAATGACACTGTTCCCTCTGCTGCTTGTAGCAAACTCAGTCACAGAAACGAAGAACAGGTTTACCTTATTAATACAGCTCTCTGCCTGCGTATTTAAAATACCTCAGAGCACAGTACCATCTGTGTGTATTCTACTAATGAGCTACTTCTCAGACTGAGTAAGGCCAGCTAGCCAACACCAATTACTCAGATGGAGACTGCCTAATTTTCAAGCAATTAATGAGCTTCTCTCTCACTCTACATAGAAGCTTCCTTTGGTTAATTCTCCTGCCGTATTACGGCATATCCTATTCTAAGCAAAAATTCTTGAATTAAAAAAAAAAAAAGGAACAGGACACAGCCCAGTCCAGTTCCTCAGAGCAGAGCCCAAACGTCGTGGGTGGGACACAGGCTTGAGAAGTTCCTGTTGGGACCATCCTTAGCGGGGGCTGCACCACTGCTTCCAACACCCCCAGATGGGGAACAGCACGTGCAAAGGGGTATCTCAGCCTTCTCCCGTGCTCTAGAACATTTGGGGCACTAAGATACCTTTCATAACACCTCAAAGGAGGGACTGGAAGAGCCAGTACCATGCTTACACAAGACCTTTGATGGTTTTATTCCTCCTCACCTTCCAGTCTTTGGAAAAATCTGACGCTATCACTGAATGCTGCTGGGGATCACCAACCCTGGATGTTGCACGCTCAAGAACCGCTGAACGCTTCACAAGACTGACTGCTCCCATCCCACCTCTTACCGGACTGATGTGATTTTAAAAGGTGAGCCTTAAGGAGCTATTAGATTATGCAAAAATAGAATTCCCTCTTCTGACACTAAAAAAATATTTCTTAATAACCTAAACAAAGTTTAAGGAGATCAAAATTACCTTTTAACAGCTCCCTGTTGGAAAGCACCACAGTAAAGCACAGAATGAGTATTAAATTATCTCAGTAATTACACTGATAATGCAGAACTTTCATGTGTACAATAAAACTATTAAAGGAGATGTGATTTTTACAAGCGTATTATACATCATGATTCTTAAAGGGCAACACTATGTGCAGGAAAGAATGCGCTTGTCTTGCACAAACCTGAAAAATTTGCCAATTGCAGCAGCAAAACTATTACAGGCGAAAGCTTTTACCCAGCAGCTCCCAGCAAAAAAATCACCTGCCTCCCTCGAGGATGCTCATATTTGCAAACCAATAAGAGACTTGATGTAACATTTCAATTTGGTTTGACAATATCAAGCCATTCTGCAACCACACTGTGGAATCAGTATTTTTTTAAGTTCTCATGATCAAGGTAGCCAGCATTTAATTTCTGAGGGACATAAAATAAAAAAAAGGAAATTGTTCCAAGAGACAAATATTAATTACTATTCTACAAAAAGGGTCTTCCTCGCTACAAGCAGCAGCAACTCAGTGACGCATTCTACAAGAAACTCCACACTAGAGCATGTTGGACAACCACCTGTTCACATAGGATCTATGTCCTTCAGAGAAAGCCACAATTTAGAGCTCTTTATGAAGGATAGTGTTATAAATGCTCAGAGTCCAATAGGTTAATTTATAAATTTATTTGTAAAATATTACAATAAAAAGGTGAAAAGGGCAATAAGCAAACAGCGCTGGGCATGCCGGGGAGCTTACGCTCTACCAACAGTGCGCACCGGAGTTCGGAGTCTTCTCTCTTTTATATTGTCTTTTGGTCTGTAGCTCCTTTCTTCCCTTGAGTTCTGGTTCTTTTCTCTTGTCACTCGTAATCTTTGCGCTTGTGCTATTAATTGCTGGGGTCTTGCCCATTCCTCTGGGGTCACTGGGGGAGGTTATACAAAGCTTGCTGAAGTAATATATAATAGTGGCTGACATTCAAGCTAGTTACACATCATGTTTTTAGTTTGTTTTTCTATGCCTGATAAGGAAGTTCTATTCTTCAAGGTTGCTGAGACAATCTCCTCTACAGATTGTGGTCAAGGCCCATCTGCAGTTGCTGCTTCAGCATTCTTGACACTGTACCTTTTGACACGAATCGCACTTACATTTCTCACAGATAGCAAATGGAACAGTTCATTTATGAACATTTCTAAACAGGATTTAATAAAAATCCTTTCTTCACCATTTGAGCTTTACACTCTCCCTATGGAAGGTCCACAACAGTTGCAGCCAGGCATCCCAGGTGGCTGGATTTAGGGTTTATCTCTCATGCACTAAGTCAGAGGCATGTTTGTAGTTGGAACAAAACCATTTGCAATAAACACTGAATGGTAAAGAGCAAATTTAATCATGCAATCCAGCTGAAAAAATCATAATGCTGTAAATAATATGATGTAAAGTCACGGTGAATAGGAATTATGTTGACCTACATCAGAAGTCAGCCAAAAAGCTTCAGCTTTCAATCTGCTCTAATGAAGCTGAGACACTCCACTCCCAAGTACAGTTTCCACTGTAGTCCCCTGATTTGCCTAAAATTACAGATGTCATTTTCAATCGAAATATTACATCCAAAATGTTATTAGTGATACACATCCTAATTTCTTTCCTTAGTTTTGATTGTGTAAAACTGCACCATTATTGACACCTCTTGGCTTTGTCCAACAGGACAAGATTTTCAAGGTCACATTAAAAATAAGTAACAGATTCAAGGGCTCAAATCCACAATAATTACGTTCTTGGCTCGAGTTTCAAATTCACTTTTATAAACTAAAAGTATCAGAACGAATGGGTAGGTTTCAGAACTACTTTAACACTGGTTTACGTTCTCAACAAAACATACTCTGCAATAAGAGCCTGCAACTAGAGAGGAGGAAGCCAGCCCAGAAGGTGGTTTCCCTTCACTGGGGAGGCGCTCCAGCGAGCAGACCCACCTCCAACCTGGGAGCCAAAGAAGCTGTGGGAGGAGCTGGCTCCACCAAAGTGCTCTTATTTTCCCCGTTCTCAGATCTCCTCTGCAGGCAACCTGAGAGACTTGACACAGCCAACTGCCTCCCAGCAGGGAGTCGCAGAAACGAGGGTCCTGACCACCGTGTGTTCAAAGCCTTCCAGCTCCTGTATCTGACAGCCATATCCAGAACCCCCAAAGTCCTAGCGTACAGCTGCAACTCTTCAGTGCCCCAGAGATACAGAGCCTGAGAATAACCCTGCCTTTGATCCATGTTCTAGCACTTTTCCATTGCTTATTAAATGTATCCATCTCAGGGAATTTACTGTTGAAATTGTGTAACTGAAAAAGAAATTCTGATGAGTCCTACTCTGTAAAATGTGATAATATTTCTGCCTTTTACCATTAGCTCAAAGATATCAGAATTCTTATATCTTACAGTACTCTTCCCTTTTCAGGGCCACCCACATGTATATTTTGCTGAACATGTAAGACAGCAAAAGCATGCACAAAGTGGTTCTGCATGTTGATCCAAATAACCTCAGGATCACAGAGTGCGTAAGCAAAGCAGAAACGTAATGCTTAACTCCAAGAACAAAAAATTCCTGTTGTCTTGTGAAAAATCTGATCCACTGTATTAACATCAGTCTTCACAAATATTAAGTCAATTCTATCTTCAATACACCAGACAAAATTCATTACCTCTCAAACAACAGAAAGTAAACTAAAAAAAATAATAAATTGTGAAACAACTTTGCACTCATACTTTGTATGTATTTGTATAGTGGAATGAAAGGACCAGCATTTCTTTAAACAGACATGAACATCTGGTTAAACTATTCACTGAGGTGTCCTTGGATAAAGCTGTTTGAAGCTATTCACTTACCTGATGACAGAAGCCCGGTTCCTGGTATTGCTAAAAATCTAAAAGCAGCTACGAGGTAAGCACAGATGGAGCCCAGAGTGGTTCACACGAGCTGCCTGCCCGCAGAGTCCCTGCAGTTCACGATCAACAAATGTTCGTTAGGTCAGAAGAGTAAGCATGTACACAGGTTTCTATAAACTTAGTTACCCAAGAGACTTGACTAGCATCTCCAAGGCTCGTGGTCCTGCAGGTATTCCATATGCCATTTTACACTCTTAAGTGTTTTCTACTCCTGTGCCCCCAACAGCACACGGGGAGGACAGCTTAGAGCCGATACACAACAGACTTGTCATATTCACAGGCAAAAGCTCTTAGCCTAAAAGTAGCACACAAAACCTGGTATAGCAGAATCTCTCTCCTTCTTCCTCCTCCATTTCTAGCAGACTATGCTCTACTGAAAATATAACAGAAATTACAAATGCTTCTCCCTAGCACATGTACTCAAGGACATAAAAGCACATTCTACATACATGCTTATTTAGCCTCAAAACTTCTCTGGGAGACAGCCCTGGTTTCCTCATCCTTGGGCATTAGCAACAGAACAGAACAGAGGGAAGCATTTTATTTCTGTATTGATCCCCCCACATCACCTCCAGTGCATTGGGCAACCTTAACACTGCTTCATCTCTGGATGATCTCCTACCATCTGTAAAATAGAAATAACTATGATGCAGACATCAGAGACAAAAACGACTTGTATTAAATATGATGGTAGAAAGTGTTTAATGAAAACACCAAATAGTCCCACGAGACTTTAAAAAAAACCCTGCCAAGGTAACAAAGCACAATTAGAATACTCAAAGTCAAAAAAAAAAAAAAAAAGTATGACCACCATGTTTCAAGGCCTCTACTAGGGAAACCTAACAAACGCACAAACCATGCACATGGTTACTGGATGCCTCAAGAGTAGTCCGTCCCGCAGATACAAGCAAGAGTGACAAAATATTGCAATTGCAACATTAGAAATGATATTGGGAACTTTGAGCTTTACCGAAGCTACAGTTTTGTGAATCTCAAAAGGCAGAGGAGGTTTAAAACAAGTCAAGCTAAGAGAAATACTCTTGCGCTGCCCCAAATGAAGAACCACATGGGGAGGGCAAGCAAGAAGGAACCGAGGGCAGAGGCTGGCGGGCACTGGCAGCCTGGTTACCGTCTCTCAGAAAAGCAAAGTGCTCGGTCAGAAGCCTAACTTCAGTCTCAGTCTCTGTCTTCGGCAGTGCAGCACTGTATGTTTTCATGTCAGTATGTATTAGAAGTGCTAATCATGCTTCTTGTAGAGAAGAATCGATTGGGTTTGAAAGGATTAGAGATTAATAAAGTGATAAAATGTACACTCTAGAGGTGACACTGGGGCTCAGATCAGTTTTGCTTTCAACTCATAGACAGGCAATCATTTCTACTTTAGTGAGTTATAACAGCACCACAACAACCTCACACAGCTCTCTATACTAACGTTGGCACGTACATGCACAGCACTAAATAGAACTCCTTCCTTCTTCACAGGTCAGCAACTTGAAATACTCAACTCCACACCTCCTGAAAAGGGAAAACTCTGATGTTTTCTTTATTACAGGTACAACCAACTTCTCCAAACTCAAAAGCTAAAAATAACTAAAAATGCATCTTAATTCTCCTTTCTGTCACTATTTCCTACCTCACAATTTTAGTGCTTGCTGGCTTCACAGCTACATTCATGTCAAAAAACACGTATGTAAGTAACTTAGTTTCTGATAGTGCGTCACAGGGACTAGCAACTTAAAAGTGAAATGCACTTCAAACAACCAGCAAGATTCTGAAAGTAAGAAAAGTTCTCTAAATTCAGTGGACAGCAATAGTAAGAGCGTGTATTGATATTCATACCTAGTTCAATCTAAGGAGCCTCACTTATTCCTTCAAGTACATAGAGCACTCTGTAAAACCTGTATAACTCTTGCACATATGAAAACCCAAGCACACTTCCGAACCGTTCTTGGCCAGGAGTTGACCCAAAGCTTCCTCTGTGTCACCAACAGGCAGCTCAAACTGAGCAGACATTCATCGCAGCACTAGGGAACATGTTGAGCTTGAAGACTGTGCTGGGAGAGTTTGCAGCTGTATTATTTATACTTTCATTTGAACATTACGTAAGACAGACCTTCCAAAAATACTTTCATGAACAAGATGAAAACCAAAACATGCCAGAGCAAGTTTCCCTGTCCCTCAGGACAGGCAGTTTCAGAGTAAGAACACAAACCTAGGACACACATCCTCAAAGTGAACATACCAGAAATACTGAAATTAAGGTATCTCTTAAAATTTCTATTTAGGCTCTTAAAGGAAACAAAGCAAAGACATCTTGATACATTCATTGTTTCTTTTAGAAAGGTCTCATTTTGGGGAGGAAAAAAAGTATCCAGTTAAAGACATAGAGGTGGAAGATTTCTCAATCATGACAGTATGTCTGCTAGAGGTTCAGATATTATTAATAAGCTCTAACATGCTGCAGCCACACGTAGAACAGACATCCAAGCAAGTAACGATGTCCATTGCAAAAGTGGAAGATTACAGATTTATAACTGAGGAAATGACATTTCTTTCATAGTCTGCTTATTTCCTCCCACCCATAAAGATCCTCCCTTTCTGATTTACTACAGTTTGCAACAATTTAATTGTGTTCATGTATTTTATTCAGATGCAGCTGTGGTTTCCCTTTTGGGAAAGGAGTCTAGCTTTAATATTTAAGTATCAGCTCAATATTTTAATTGTTTTAATTATACATGAACTCATTTTAAACGGGTGTAATAGCTAAAAATGTTAGTGTTTACATAAGTTCAATATTTAAACCCCTTCAGGCTGAGGTCACTAAAAAAAAAAAAACACCACCAAACCTCTAGCAGATTATTTCCTTTCTTGTTCTACTCTATCCATACCCCTTCCTCCCCATCAGCAAATAGAACATCTAAATGCTGCCTGCTGTCTCCCAGATCGGTCTGTCTAGCTGCAATGCCACTTTCGGTCTAGAGGAGAGGAAACCAAGCCCGAGAGTCCCGTAACAAGGTGCAGGGACTACCGGTGCTTCAGTTTCCTTGCTAGTAGCCCCTCGAGATGTGGGTGAGCACAGGAGCCCGGCTCCTCTCTTCCCACTGATCCAAACTGTACAGATGGCGAGCAGAGGTGAACCACGAGCAGACACAAGCGAATGCAAGAGGGACCGGACATTCCTGCACTGATCACAGCCTACAACAATGGTGATTCTGACGTGTTTTTTTTTTTGCTGGAGCTGTGAATAACTTAGTATTTTCTGGGAGATCTGTGTGCGCTGATGAGTGTTGCCAAGCTGCCACTTCTTCTATGTCTGCCCCTTATTTGTAAGAGTGAAAGCTGAAACCCTCTCTTGCATCCCTCCTATCTCAAAAAATGGTGAGACTCATAGCCGTGCATTTTACATCAGGGCCAGAACTCAGATCTTCAGGCAGATGCAACTGCAAACAAAAAGCAAACGGCAACTCCAAGTGCTCAGCCTACAGCTCCTCCAAAGGCCCACTCCAGCAGGAGCAACAGACTTCCAAGAGAGAGGTTCCTCCAGGTTATCCCCCTTGAGGCACAAACCCATGACTCACCTCTGAAGCACAAACACCTCCGCTCCCACGGACGTCACGGTTTCCACAGCCAAAGGCATCGGGCAACAACAGAGGGCGACTGAGCTTCATAGAAGGGGGCAAAGGGAAATCCTAGGCTAGAGCAGCAACAACTAGTAGGAAAGCGAAGGCCTCCTGACACATCTATAGCGGGCCACTCCAAATTGTTGCATGACATTTAAAAGGCACAAAATACCAAGCCAATGGGTTTTAAAGGAATGTGTTAAAGCACTACGTCCCAAACACTGCAACATCAATGACAGAATTTAAGACGATTTGGCTATGCCCACACACCACAGCAAGGCACGATGTGTAAGATCACGTGTAGGTCAAGGCTTCTCCCTCCCAAGCCATCGGTGACAAAGTTGGATGCAGGTGGAGAGTGACAGGGTGGGCAGGGGATCAGAGACACATTTGCCTATCTGGCATACAACTGCCTTTTGGGTGGTGCCAAGCTGAAGAGAAGAAAGGCCAGAATCCCAGCACGCATCCACCTGACACGTTACAGAGGAAAAGACATGAAACTCCAACTCTGTAGCTCGGAGGACAGATCAGTGCTAGACCTGAGCCAGTTAAGCCCTGTTAACCTGCAGGAAGACCACTACCAGCTCTGCAGCCAGCAGTCTCGTAGAAACCCTGGGGATGTGTGCCCATGTTCCTCCACACAAGGCTGGCATGCCCTCTGGAGCTCTATCATGCTGAGACAAGGTATTTCAGCTCAGCAAATAAATATAGCAACAACAAATGGCATGAATTATTCACTAATGGAATTATGTCTAATAAGTCAAACAGAATCTATAATCTGAAAAATCTTCTGCTTAAAAAATGCAATGATTTTTTAATTGGTTTTATATTCCCTGCTATGATTATTCAAAGCACTATATACAAAGGGCTTGGGAAAAGAAGTCACTTAATCAGATTAAAAGGAAATCACCTACCAGCTGGGAACCTAGTAGTTCCCACATCTTCAATTTATTTATATAACCTCCACCTGTAAAATATCCTTTCTAGGATATTGCCAAGGCTGCAGTCCCAGCATTAGCTACTTGCTCAGTTTTACTTCTTAAAGCAGGCAAAAAGGAAGACCTGCAGCTTTCAAAAAAGCTTCTTAATATTAAAGATATGCCTCTGTAACTTAAGTCAACATTACATTCACACAGATGCTCGAGGCACTGTTCTGTTCCCACCACAAACAGCAATCATTACTCTGTAGACATGACAGATTTCTTCTGGAGCATCTGGAAGTTGCTGCCTGTAAAGAAGAATTTGACTAGCATAATTAAATTAGCTCACCCTTTTTAATTATTCTGGCACCACATCTCAAGTGATAAACAGCCAAACAAATTTCTCTTGCTACAAGTTTCTGTGTCATTTTTGCAGCATTGCAAGGTACTCTACAACCCGTCTGCCGCCCTCACATGCATTCCTGTTTGGCTCCTCCAAATGGAAATATGGACACCTGAATCCATAACAAAGGGCAAGTAAAGGACACGCAGCAAATCTCTTTCACTTGTGTTTTTCTCTTCCCTTCCATGAGGACTGTTTCTTTAGAAAATTTTAATTCTACACTTGCAACTGGAGCACCATTTCATCATCTTTCTGTTTGACATCTTAAATCCTCCACTCCTGATCCCTCTTTAATGACTCTTTCTCGCTGTCCGGCCCCTGTGTACTGTCTGCATTTGCTGTCTGGAGCTCTCATCCTCAACTTTCTCTCCTTGGTTTCCCAGCCCTTGGCTTCAAAGGAGTATTTTCCCGTCAGCCAAAGCCCTGTTCTCTTTAAGGCAATTTCAGCTGCGCTCATACTGCCCTTCTGCATATCCTGCTCTGCTTCTGATTGCCTTTGTTTTAACAATGCCTTTACATTACCTGAAAACAATACTTCTCATTGCTCCACCCTAAGTCCTCTTCAGCTCAGCTCTCTTCAGATTCTCCCTCCTCTTCAACAAGATGCATTCTACTACGTGATATTACACAGGATAGTCAACTCCGTAATTGCTCTTGTACTTAACACAAATCACAATTCTGGCCATTCATGCAATAATTCTACGTATTGCTTTGAAAAATGTCAGCCTGCATAAGTCAGCAGACACCGATACCCTGATTTTGCTGGTTTATTGCCCTAGTAGCCCAAATCTGTCTAGATCATCAGTGTCAGCACTTTCCCTGCGCTGTTTCACACAGCTCTACATAACTGTCTGCACAATTTCCCTTCCTCTTTGAAGGATGCTCACCACTTTAGGTGTCCCTGTTGTGTCACCAATAGCCAGCAAGACCCAAGACTATGAAATTCATCCATCCACCCACCCACCCACCCAGAACACTGCTGCAGAGATCCTGTCCACAGGGTCTCATTTGGGCTGCCCATCCACCCTGGCTCTCACCTGCAGCTAAAACAGTTTTCAGCCATCTTGCTGTTTACACTGCAGTGCAGCTGCCCACAAATAACAATTAAATTCCCACTCTCTTTATCAAGACACCAGTAAAAAACAATCCAAAATCCCAGCACCAGCACATTAGAGCTACTCTCATCCTATGGAGCAACATGCTTCATTGTTTCATCATGCATTTGCCCGGCTGTATCCACACATTACCTCTGATCTACTTAACAATACAAATAGTTAAAAGTTCAGAAACCTCTGGAACATGTCACTTCACAACACAGAACATGTAGTGAAACTCCAGGCAATCAAACAAGAGTGCTTTTTATCTGAAGACCTCTTTTAGAAAGTGTGTCAAATTATCAATTTTGCTCCAAGTACTGAAATCACAGAAACAGAAAATGTATTTCACAAACTATGTAGTGGAAAAAGAAAAAGAAAAAAAAAATAAGAAAGAAATCAATAGTTTGCTCCACACAGCAACCTAAAAATCAGCACACATGAGAGAATGAATATTGAAGGTGAAAACCAACTACATGATCATGTACTTGCAAAGGAACTATAATTTTACTTCACGTGTATTTTCCCCCTTCATCTTACAGTCAACATACAACTACCCCATCAAATGAAAAGAAAAACAACCAGCTATTCACTAGTGGGTTATATTTAGCAATAGGCAGTCTAACATATTAAAGCACCAGTCTCAACCTGAATGGATACCGTCAACAGCTGCCAATAACACAGGGAATTCTGCAGAGTCAAAGAAAGCAGATTTAAAACCAAAAAAACCAAAACCACTAAAATATAATTAACTATAAACCAGCAGCTGAATGATGGTATAACACAGGAATGGGACTTCTACAGATGTGTACTTCTGATAAAGGAAATGAAAAGGCCCTTCCTTGCAGCCAGGTGGTGTTGCCTGGCATCACTGAATCAAGGCTGCTCAATCATACAGATTATGGATCTCACAGGGGTTCCCGTCCAGGCCAGTAACAGCGGGTTTGAAAAATAGAAACACCAGTGCCCGGAGCAGAGTTTAGATCAAGCTCCACTGTAGCCAGATCCTGATATCCATGACTGCTCTCACAAAGCAAACAGGGCTTAGGGCACAATAATCACAACAAAAGGCTCTAGACTAGTTTGATTTAGCAACATCCATTTATACTTTCTAGCCCAGCAGAAAGAATTCAGCCTAGCATCTGGTGGCTCCCAGAATAACATTTCCTAGCCTGGGATGTGACATTCTTCATAACAGATGGACCAATAACTTTTCTCCTCCATTCTCAAGAAATGCAGAAATTAAACATAAAACTGGCCACACCAACCAAAGCTGGTAATTTCTGTTCGCACCTGCATTGCTAAAAGTGTTAAGACATTGAGGACAGCAAGATCAACGCAAACCCTCACACATGTATGTACAGCACGCAACTAGTGGGAAAAAATGACTAAGTTAACATACAAGTTTAAAATTACATTTATCCTGCATCAGTCACCTGCCCCCAGACATGAGGGTCTAGCAGCCCGACACCACTATGTAAGGCTGCAGCTAATCCGCTCGTCTGCTCACAGTCCTGCCAAACTCGCAGCTTCCTTGAGAAAAGCAAAGTCTCCTGAAGTCAGTCCCTTTGTGGGGGCATCGCTCCATGGGCTAGAAGTCACTTCAGGCTCGAATGTAGATGAAACATTATCCAGATCAACTGTCTATCCTGGAAGGAGATACTCTAATGCTTCTTTGAAGGGTTCTGTTACTATTAGTGGGTTTCAAAAGCAGATGTAAACATAAACCAACTCCCACTCCCTTCCAGAGCCAGAATAATCAGAGATTATCTACCCAGGAAAGCTCTTCCCAGTTAACCCTATGTATGACCAACATAAGGCTGGTGTGACTTTTGGGAAGACGCCCTTTGAACTAGAAAAAAATCACCCAGACTTAAAAGTCACCACAAACCACATCCACAGTTAAAAAAAATCCCTTAGCATGAGTAAAAGTTTGGATGTTAAAACAATGTCAAAGTCATTATTACCTTAGTGGGTTTTCAATCAGATCAACCTTTTATTTTTCTTTATTTTTTTTTTAAATGAAAGGAAACATAAGGACACTTTCAGATAGCTTAAAGTCACATCAACAGAACATTATAGTGAGAAAATTCATCCTGGAACATCTCATAAGCAAACTATTTTTTTTTTTGCAGAAGAGAACATGAAATATATATGCAAAGCAAAAAGCAGCCATCTAAAATGCTTGATTGCATGAGCACTAGGTCCAGATTCAAAAGTAAAAATATTTTTCTGTGACTTACCAGAATTTCTCTTTGACACGAGCTTCAAATTCATGCTGACTACAGTACAGATCACAAGAACCAAGAGAACAAGAGGCTTCATCTTTCACTTTCTGTGACGGCTGAAATGCAAACATAGTACGAAGTCTGAATCACAGCTCTTCACTACAACAAAGCAGCAGCTACAGTTAAACATTTCTCAAAGAACCATTACAGGGCAATGGCTTAATCTAGTGACTTCTGGGTTTGTTTTTATGCAGAGGTAGGAAAAACATAATGGTTCAAAGTAACTGTCTATGAATAATTTAGCTCTGACTATCACACAAAAGGGTTGGGGTTTTTTTAAATGACACTTTGAAAATACTGTTTTGCTTTAAAAAAAACTCACAAGATTTAACTGTTTGTTAAAAATTGTATGGGTCTAATCCAGCAGATTTTTATGTTATTTAAGGGGGAGATGATTAGTTTTGTCTCATGCAAACAGGCCACACACTGAAATCTTCACATTGCTCAGGAAAAGAGAGAGTAGGTTATTCATGCAATTTCTCTTAACAGCCTTATTTTCCCACCAGTGACCTTGTAAAAGTTCCTACAATAAATCAATGCTATTCCAGAGATTTCTCCTATTAAATGAGGTAAAGATAGTTGAATAAAATTCAGAAATCAATGAATGCAGATCTCTCTTATTAAAAAGATAAAATTTGTCTCTCCTGTGAACTTTACTAACTATTTCATATTAAGTACATTTTAAAAAAAAGGGAAAAAAATCTGGTTTAAAATTGTATTTTTAATTTTATATAATGACTGGAACTAATTCTGTTTTCTTCTACAAATATAAGGTCATTTAAGAAAATAGCAAAAGCAAACCAAGGCTCCTTATCTGCATTTAAAAACAGGTAGAACAAATCTGAACTCAGGAAAACCCATCTCTCTATACAGATGTATCACTCTCTCTCTAAAGGAAAGAGAGAGAGGTGCTTAATTATAAGCTGAGTCCTCAAATATATAGCTAACTTGAAGTCCCAAGCCTTAAGTGGCTTGATGCATTTAGATCCCAGGAATTCATCTCCATGTCAGATACAGGCTTCAGATCAGGACTCCTATTCTCAGTTAAAGAGGGCAGTCATCTAAATTGGCAAGAAATTCTTATTTCCACCAAAACATTCAGCAAACACCTTTCAGCAGCTTCCCTCAACAGAAATGCACAAAGTTACCCGCATTAGCCGTCGAAACAAAGGCCAACAAACCCAAACCACCCCTTGAAGCAGCACCGCAGCCGCAGCTCCGGGCCCAGCCCAGCCAGCGGGACGGAGCAGCGCCCCGCAGCCCGTGAAAATGAGCCCGTTTCGTTCCAATGGATTGCACCAAATATCCTTCCCTTGCAGCTGTACTACTGGCCCACTGTTACCTGAAGAAAATGCAAGGAGCCCTGTATAATCTTTTACATGACAGCAATTACGCTGCTATTCGATTGTTTCAAAATTACCACTTAAAAGTGAAGCTTTCCCTCTTCTCACCTTACCGTACTGCCAGCTCTAAACAGGCCGGGGATTGTTCTACCCCCTGAATTCTATGTCCCCGGGGGCACTTTATGCCTATTGATTCCCCACAGTAACAAAGCTAAAGGAGTTTTCAAGGAATAATATGTGCTGAAGGTTGTCTGACAGTGGTTAATGGCAGAATTAGCATTCATTCTGCTTTAACCTCTCCTTGGAGTACCAAAAATCTTGAAACCAGCAAGGCCATCTTGACAAGAGCGCTTAAAAAAAAAAGTAATTGAACTAAATCTTTTGACAGATAATTGTAATGATGATGTTATGCTAGAGAGATTTTCAAGTGTAGCTTTGAAAATTACTTTCACCACTCTCCTCCCTTCAGTTATTACAGCTGAAGTGTGTAACTCCTAGGTCTTTTTTTACGTGAGTCCCTCCATCCCCACCCCAAATAAGCTCTGCTGCATTAAATACACTTAAAATTCAAAGCAAGTTCTGCTAGTCAACATTAATGCTAGAGATAGGGGAAACTGTTAAAGCTTTACTTTTTGAAACTGTGGCCTCACCAAGGCAGCCAGTCCCTGTACCTGCAAAAACCAGGAAAACGCAGCAGGAAAAGGGCAAGAAAGTACTCCATCGCTGAGCCGTTCACAGCCTTGCCCAGAGCCTCAGCTTGTCTCATCTGATACAACCCCATCAAACCTGGCACGAAAATACATCTCAGAGGTTGAGACGTCATCGTCAGCATCCTAGACATCCAACCAGAAGAAGGTGGATCAGTCACACCAGCTGTAGACTACAAGGCTGTTCAAACTGCCATATCATAGATGATTTTTTAAATTACACAAATTTGACAAAGAACACCAGTGATAGTATAAGATATATTTCCCCCAGAAGAATATCGAGCAGTCAGAAGGGGGAAGGGGTAGAGACTCCAGACAATCCTGTGCCAGAGCCACCAGCACTTCTGGAAATAAAGGAGCAGTACAGTGTCTATGGTCTGATGAAGAACATGAATAAAACTGGCTTGAAGAGATATGAGATGGGATAAACCAGTTATCATTCAACACCATTTTTCTAAAATCAAGGCACTGTCCTCCAAGCAGGGCCAATTTTGTCATTCGACAAACGTTTCCCTCAGGCACTGAGCAACATTTCCCCAAGGATCTGCTTACTCTGCTGCTGCCAGCTCCCAGCAGCTGTGAGTAGGGGCTCCCAGTTGTAACAAGAGCACAGCACTCTGCTGGATGCACCTCACAAGAGAGCAACCAAGTTTAGGACCATTCTCAGAAGAGTGAGGATGTCATCTTACTTAATAAGGATATATTAATACCAAATAAAGTTAACTTGCCAAGATCACTGAGAAGAGGGAAGAGAGACACACAATAAAGTGTTTCTGAGAAGGCTGAAAGAATCACTAAGTAAGCTAATCCAGCCCTTGTTGTGACCTGCCAGGTTGCATTTGTACTAAGATAAGTAAAGGGGGTTGCCACCATCAGAGGGAGAAATGTAGAAGAAGCCAGTGTGGCAACTTTACTCTCAATCTTTCCACTGATAACCAGGCCACCCCTTCCCTTCACACACCGCTTGACGCTACAGAACACAGACTTCAGGCAGCTTTCCCAGGCTGCTGTAAGCACCCAGCAACTACAAGAGGACCAGGCTGCAGTGCAGCAAAAATTCTGTTCTTCTGACAGAAGCCCTGACTCCCACACGCTGCCTAATGTCCTTCACCTGTGTTTACAAACTCGGGAGTTTCTTCTGAGTCCTCAGAAAACAGGGCTTGGGAAATTGTGTCCCATTTTCTTCATGTGCTGCTTGCTGTCCTTCCAGCACCCACTTTAGCTTGCATAGCTTCCCAGACTCAAAACAATGTCAAGTGACAAGGTTAGAAGAAAGCATTTAAAAACAAGAAGGAAACTGGAGCATTTATATTCTGAAAAAAACCCCAGCATCGAGATTCCCAAGTTCCCACTTTAAATATAATTTAGTTTTGCTCTAATTTCCACCATGAGCTTTGTTTATACAGCATCTCTTTTTAAGAGAAAGCGAGAACAGCCAAGCGAGTAGTGCCCGTGTGCGCTCAGGCACTCGTCTGTGCCCAGACTGAGATCTGCTGACACACCACGAGGCTCTGTAGGTTCTGGTTTCTCCACAGAAGCTGTGAAGCAGAAGGTGCTCATTAAAAACAGCAGCCCACCTCTTAAGTGGCTCGCAATTGTCAGGTTTTGTTGCTGAAGAATCTCACAGAAATAAATTACAGTTTTCACTCCCCACACAAAAGATGAAATGGCAACAGTAATCCTTTTGTTGTCTTTACAGTATGCTAGACAGAGACTTCTGTTCATTTCTCTTAAAGCCATTTCCTCACTCCACTTTTTAAGGCTTTGAATTTTAATATGAACTCTCTCTGAGGTCTCATTTTGCCAAGACACCATACTTTGATCTGTTTGTTACTGAAAGATTTTTAGTCTATATAATACATTGGTTGGAAGCAATCCACAATGGGCACCAGTCCCTTCTTGTTGATATCCCAAACACAAACAAAAAAATATTTAAGATCAGAGATGCATTCTAGTTCAAATAACGTTTCTTCAGCTCTACTTGATATGGGTCATGCAGCGTTCTTCGCTCTGTTGCTCAATGAGCATCAAATAGAATTTCATTTTGCCTAATTCACTGTGCATCTTCACCACCATAACCAGCCACTTAAGTTGTATAAATACGCAATGAACATTAATTCTACAAGGCAGCAGGCATTCAGCACTCATCTCGCCGCATCTGAGCCTCCATTGGGCTCAGGTCCTTAACTAAATTCTTGACTGGGTAATTCTCCTTCTTCTGCTGAAATTCTACAAGAAATTTAAAGCTGAGGTAAGCACAGAGGGAACTTGGCAGTGCTTGTGTCATGCAAACTCAAAGTAACCAGCAACAGTAAGACAACATCTAAAATGCCTGGGATTATAACTGGCTCAATGGTGTATCTGCTGCGTGATTGCAATGCAATAAAAAAAGACCAAGGTTTTGTCCCGAGGAAGCAAAATGAACCACAATAAGATACACAGAGCACCTAAAAAGGTTGCAACACCAATCTATAATGATTCCTCCAAAGGCTGGCTGAAAAAGGAAAGGAACAAATGGTAAAACTCACAGATCTTTTGTGATGTGAAGGGGGTAAACTCAGAGTCTTATCAATTATTTCAGAAGAAAAGAACAGCACCACCCCTTAGGTGTTAACACAGAGCTTTCACATTGCTTCTGTTAAAAAGTTATATATCTTCCAAATGGCAACCACAGAAGATACCAAGAGCAGCATCTTAAAGCTTCAAAAGGCATCTTACAGTGTAACACCAAAACCAAAAATTGGTTTCAGTGACAAGCACAAAAGAAAAATCCTGTGGATGGCCTCCACACAACTTCTCCAATTAAATTTTCCAGCTGCAAAGAGTAGAAGTGATTTCAACCATGTTAAGGTGGCAGTCAGATGCAACACTCTGAGCAAACTGCTGGTTTGCCCTAAAGAAAGAAAACCCTGCAGGTATTAACACAAGAACCTTTTCCTGCAAGAACTTTCTGATCCAATAGCTGCCTAAGGCAGTGTTCATTTATGGCAAAAAGAAAAGAAGAGTGGGAAATGGAAAAATCCCCTGAAATATTCCAAATGCAGATAAAGATTCCAACATCTACTGAATCAAAATGCTAACCAGAGGGGTTAGTGATGAGCACATGTTACAGGCACTCACCTGAATCTCTACTAAGAAAATTGGCAAAAAACCTGAGCAGTCCATCTTAACAGATTCGTGAACCAAAAGAACTAGAACTACTCAGCACTGATTAGCAGATCAAGTACTATCAGCTCACACCACACACTGACCTCGATCCCCTAAGCAACTCAACTCATGCAGAATTCAAGTTCATTATGTCTTCAAATTGGATTTTAAATCCCTGAATCGTAGTCCTCCCTTATTGCAGCAACTCCTGTACTCAGAAATGCAGAAAGCAACTGTAAGGAGGAACAACAACCACAAAGGAGAGGGAGGGTTAGTTGTCATTTTTTAAGCCTCATGGCCAGCTGCACCGTCAAGGATGCACTGATTCAGCACTACCCTGGATTCTACAGAGAACTACTGTTCCAGCCTTAATTTCACAATATTCTAACTACACAACCCAGGATACATGGATATGCTTGTCCAGTATCACAGCTTTTAAATTTGAGTAGTCCAGGCCTTTTATAGACGTCCAAAGTGAAATACGTGTTGTGGGAGGAGGATTACAGCTGTACTTCAAGCCCTCATGGTTTATGAGGTCAACATAATAGATCTATTAATTTACAGCCTTTTTTTCCCCTAGAGTAGGAGCTATTAATATTCTACATATATTTACTTCTTCAGATTGTGGTTTAATCAATACAGTACTTCAGGCAACATGAAGTACTGTAGGCAATGTAAAGACTGTCAGAGAGTTTAGGTTTACAGAGTGGGTCTCAGCCTCTTAGCACTTTGCAGAAGTACTTAAAAGATACAGAAAAGCCAGCTGGGGGCAAGAAGAAAACATGAAGACGGTCTACACTTGGCAAGCTAAACATGTACATGAGTACTGGGGAGAGGGGGGTGATTTTAAGAATCACCTTAAATCAGCCCAAGTCCTAGAACAGATGCAGCTACTGAGAGAGCTCCCAAAGCAGAGTGAGCCGCAGCAGCAATCACAGCCACTCGAGGGGAAGAGGAGCTCCAGACATGGATGAGCACAAACACTTCCCAGCACCAAGAAGGCCGCTGGGCACGGTCCCAGGAGGGCAGACTTCTTCTGGGCTGAGATGAACTTGGAGGCAGCTCTCTCAGACCCAGCATAGCCAGCTCACCCCAGGTCACAGAGAAGCTCTGCTCAGGACAAAAGGACTCTGAATCTTGCTTTTCAGCTCTCTGGGGGAAAAAAAGCAAGCTGCTCACGAGAACTCCCAGGCTTCAGAGTCTTACAGTAAACCCTGTAAATTCCAGAAAAACCATGGCTTCACCTGACTCCAGCTCTTCAGTCACTGAAGAGGAAACACCACTCGGGTCATGGCCTTTTACCCCCTAAGTGCTTTAAACAATCTTGCCATTCATCATAGGTGTCCTCTACAGAGCCTCAACCACAAAAGGAGAAGACAGTTCAGATTAAGAGATGAGAAAAGTCCATTCTCACCCACACCAATTTCAAAACTCACTCACTGCTCTTACATCAATAAGCTGGTCTGTCCAACTCACAGCAGCCTACGCAAAAGAATTATTAAGGCAAAAGATTAGATGCTTTGCTTCTTTCATACTCAGACCAACCTTGTTCCCCAAGTGGCTTTTGTAGAAAAGCTATTAAAAATGGAGAGAGAGACAGTTCAAAGAGAGGTCTCAATCCTGAAAGATAGCATAACCCTCCTCTTCACCCCCGCTTTGCTTCTCTCGTTCCCCTTGTGTTCCTCAAGGCCCGCTACGGAGGTGCTCAGCACAAATCAGAACTAGATTTTAGACAGGGCTGCCATCTGCATGCTGAAACGTTCCCTGCTTTTACAGAGAAACTGCTTTTACAGCATCTGAAAACAGTTCCCTTTCCGGGCCCACAGCAAAGATGGACTGTAGTTGTTACAAGTGTCACCCTTACTGACTTTGTATCTGCTCCTATACACATTCATACCTCTGCATTATTTACGCAGCAACAATATTTACACTATTCCTGGCAAACCTTGTCCACGGTCACTCCTACACACTAATGAAACAAGCACTGAGAGAATACAAGTCTGCATGCGATGTGCTTAGTATTTCATTCTTGATCTCATTCATGGACACATGCTTGCCTAACTAACACATAATGCTCAAAGAAGACAGAAGTAACAGAAAACGACCGCATACCAGCTGTTATGCTTCTTAGAAAACATTCTTCCACAGTTTTCTACTTAGAAAACATAGTTGCAGAGAAGCGAGACAGGGCACTCTGCCATCAACAGAGATCAGGCAACACACAGGGCAAGTTGCTTTCACTGCACCATCGCATAGTACCTTAAAGCAATAAACAGATTATTGATGAGGATTTTTTTTCCCCCCTTACAGAACCAGAGGCTAGCCCTTACCTATATGTATTTTGCTAGATTTGCCTGGGTGAAAATAAGAGTTTAATTAAGGAAGCAAACAAACAAACCCTCAGAATTTGAAAATCATGAGAAACTACTTATAGAACATTACATGTTGAAATCTTTTGTAAACAACGAGGGTTTGTTCTGATGCAGGCCAAAATCAGATTAAAATTTGTATTTTATGTGCCCTGGAATTGCTTTGCCAAATAGATATCCTTGTTAACTTAATTGTTACATAAAGCAGTGGGAAGAGGGGTGGATGGAACTCCCTGTGGTGCTTTTGGGGTGGAAAGGGGCTGGAAAGGAAAGGATCAGGCAAATGAGCCCTGCCGAAGTTTCTAACATGCAGGCTCTCTCCCACCAGCTTTGACATTGAAGATAACACATCACTTGGTCCTCCAGCAATTCCAGGCAGAGCTTACCTAGGAAAAGTACCAGGTGCTAGAGGAAGCCTTGACCATCAAAGCTAGCAAAAAAGATGCTCATTATTTTCAGCAAGGGCAAGATCTTTTTGCTTTGTTTTCTTTTCAAGGCTGTTTAAAGGAAGATTTATTTTTAGTTAGACACCCTGAAAAGCAAATGACCTCTTAAAGCACCTCTTTATTTTGTGATACAGTTTAAATGTTTGCTTCCCTTTCCAGCACTAAAGACCTCCTGATAAATAGCTCAGACTCACATTGTTTGAGGAAGGCTTATAAACAGAGAGCAGACACGGGTTTCCATACAGCTCTTTAAGGCTGTTTAATAGCTGTTCATGATTTAGCATCCCTTGATATTTTCAGCCTGAGCCTCGGTTTGAAGTGAGAGATTACCCTGAGCCCGAATGTTTTGGAGAGTAGGAAAAGTCCATATATTACAAACACTTTATTTGTACTTCCTACTGAGAGTACAAATTCTCAGCCCTTTCCCTGAGATGCACAGGTCAGTGCCCCCAGCCCCTGCCATCCCCGGCAGCTCCCCCCTCATCCAGCCCCCGACAGCAGGGATGTCTGGCTGCACAGGGCACAGACACGCTCCTTGGAACTTTTCCTCCATCTCTGGTCCCACAAGGGCATCTCAAGGCACAACACACAAAATTTGGACCAAACAGCCTCTCTCTTCCAAGTGCCACATAGAAGACATCGTTCCCTGTAGCTTTAACTGGATAATTCCAACATGTACCCTTCCCTCCCCAGGAAACAGCTGCAAACAGTCAGCAAACAAATTATTCTGCCTACGCAAACCAAATCCCTTTACAGAGCCATCCCAGGCAAAGAGTCTCACCTGGACACTCCTGTCATCTCCAAGTAGGCAGAGCATCCCAAGAGGTATGGGCCACAGATGTTGTCCCCACTTCCTCCTCCTTGCTCTCCAGCAGCCACCCTGCACCTCTGCGGGGCTCCTCACATGCAGGGAATCCATACACACGCTGCCCAATACTTGCACGGGGAGCTGAAGCCAGCAGCTGCCCTACACCTCCAGATACACACACTCTTAAACCCTCCATGGCTCAAGCTTATCGCACGGTGGGAAGGCACAACAACCGTAAGATCCCGAGCCCAGCAAGTGTGCTCCTACCTGGCCCCGCTTCCTCCTCCTCGCTTCCGGGCTCAAGGCTGCAAAGTCCAGATTCCTCTGAGGCCCAGGCCTCCACTCAACTGGGAAACCTCCTCTTCACTCTCCCACACCACCAGCCTCTGTCTGATCAGAAGTGATCTGTGCCACAGGTACAGCCCTTCTGCTGACCTCACCTTCTCCCCACCTGTCTGTGAATCCCTCCTCACCCGCTCAGGCTCTTTTCTGACCTGATTTCTGCTTGGAGAGTGGTCAGTCCCCCACACACTGGTTTCCAACAGCTTCAGCTCCTGCACTGCTTCGAAGTGCAGCCACTAGACTGGCAGCCCTGGAGATTAAAAGGCTTTCCATCGCTCTGCTCTGCAAGACATGGAGCAGTTCAGACAAAGCTGGCTGACGCCACATGTGCACAGGGGCTCCAGCAGTTGTGTGGCATCCACTAAAATTGACTAAGTGCATTAATATGGTACACTTGGTCTTCTTTCCTACCTTTTGTGCAAGCAAACCACCCTCTCTTCTCCCCTTCCCCCATTTCACTGCTAAAGCATCAACTACCAAACAGTCTGAAGACAAACCTCCTATGAGCTTCCACGAACTGTGAAACGGCGGTCCACAGAGAACTCCTGAGCCTTACAAACGAAACAACCAAAGATTCGTCCCTCTCTCCTATGCTCACTTGCACCCAAGCAGGGGGGTGAGTATAAGGAAGTTTTGCTATGAGCTGACACCCTCACATGTTCCCAAGTGACCACCCCTCCCCAGTAGCCAGGAGCAGGCCAGAAGCGCGCGCGCGCGCACACACACACACACACACAGAGGATCTGGGCTTTCTGACATCCTTGGTCACCAGCTAGAAAGCTTTAGTTCAGTAGAGGAAGGTCTCCCCTCACAGACTCGGATCTGGAGCACGCTGGAGGTGCAAGCGGCTGCCTAGCAACACAAGCGCTCTGCAGGGAGGTCAGAGCATGCCCCCATCCTCCCACTGCAAGAAGTCTCCTATGCATAAACATCCTCAGAAGGATGCAATCCTTAGTAATTTCTTGGAAAGCCATCCTGCACATCACCAATTATAACCCGTGCTTAACCAAGGACTTGCCAAATCCTGAGCAGCACTGCCTGTACCTTGGTGAACTGCCAGAAGTCTTCATCTCTTATTTGCCGCGTGCATGACACCCCATTGGCTTACAGAGTCCAAAATCCCAAATCCCAGCCTGTCCCTCCATCTCCTCCTCAGCCACTCATCTACTGCAAAGTAAGATCTTGACTAGCAGTCCGATAGCTTCCTCCCCAGACTTACCTCCTGCCTCGGGTCTGGCACGAGCAAAGCTTTTCAGCCACCATGTCCTCCTCAAAACTCCGCTCCCACCTCTGCAGGGAAGCCCCTTCCCATACAGCGCACAGAAACAGGGCAGGGATCCCCTTACAGCCGAGATACCTCACAGCTATCACAAACCACCAGGCAGCTGCACAGTTTTATCCCCTTTTAAGCACCAACAGCAAACGTTTGGGGTGAGTGCCTCTCTCGAGCGCGAACGCAACCACAGTCGCACAATGCCCGGGTGCCCTGGAACAGCCCTTCTCCGCTCCTGCGCGGGCAGCGGCTCACCTCGCCTTGCACAGACCTCTAGCAGTTCTAAAAAAACCTCAAAACTACATGCTCTCTGATAGTTATATCGTAACAGCCACAAACCCCACACACATTCTAAAAATATGATTTTTTAAATTTTTTTTTTTTAAGTAACCAGGATAAAACCAAGAAAGCATGAACACTGCAGAGGAGCACAAGAAAGTGCCAGTTCCTGCCAGGATGGGTTTTTCCTGACAATACAAGCCTAAATTTGGGTGTCAACCCAGGAGAAGTGGAGGTTGCCCAGAGCATGCAGACCTTACAGAAACTTAAAAAAACTGCAACTTACAGCATTTTCCACCAGAAACTTTATTCTTTGAATCTTAGCAGAGGCAGCAGCCCAGGGACAGGCTCTTTTAAAAGAGCCGCTTAATCAAGCGCTTGAGACAGGTTTCCCTTTAGCCAGTTTCCATCAGACCCCGAACAAAACTAGAGGAGCCTCATAACCACAAAACTTTCGGAGGCAGCTGCAGATTTCCAAGTCGCCCAACATTCAGGCACCATCGCGGTGCCTCAAGAGTCCAAGTCTCCAGCGAAGCATCACCTCTTCAACAGGCTCCACCGAGCTGCAACATCCCCCCACCCCCCAGAAAACCCACCCATATTCCTCACGTGTTTTTCTT
>NW_009714416.1:0-7370 GCF_000703405.1 Apaloderma vittatum
TAACTGCAGGTAATAGAACAGATCTTGAATGCAAATATTTTAATGCAGTGGCAAAAACAAACTTAATGCACATTCTATGCCAATTATACTGTCCACCCAAGGTAAAGATAACTTTTGCCAAACTTTCCCTGACTACTAGTGGCAAGGTTTCTTTATAGCACAAGTTAACAAAATGCTTGCAGCTGTGCAGGTACTTCAGATGAGAAACATCACTTATCTCAGCTATTCGTGCCATATCTAAATCACCATGCCTCCCTCTCTTAAGAAGTAGTAAAACACTCCCTCTTATAAGCTCCTGTTACATTTTTTCAGCTGTTTCCCACTGCTTCCAAAGGGCAATTATATTTACAACAGAGCAATAAGATAGTGATAATAGTTAAGGAAAATACACAAATCCAAAACCAAAACAAACAAACTAAAAATAAAAAAGCTGTTTCATGGAGGAAAGGAAGCCTCCATGCCCAAGAATTGTAGACCAAGCCGCAAGCTGAAAACTTCCCTTTCATGTACTTCTGCTAATATTCTGCTATTTTAGGTCTACAAAATCACCACCATGAGTCTAAGCATCTGCCTACCTTTTTGACTGTCCTTCCACAACGCGAAGGAGCACAGACTCACCACACAATACAAAGGCAAACTGGGCACCTCAAAATACAATATACAAAACACCATCCCATCCTACGACAGAGGAGACACTGAAGACAAAACTTCAGCAAAAGATCCTTTATGAAGAGGTGAAGGACACCTATTTGAAGAAGAACAGCAAGCAACAGTTTGAACACCAGATAACCATGGTCTAAGCTCTGCAGATGGAAAAATGAATCTGTAAGAAGGTGTTGTTTTGAAGGCAAGAAACCAAATCTGCGTTGTTCGTTCTTCACAGCTTATCTAACGGACAGAGCCTTTCAGGTAAGAGAGGAATATTAATGCCTTTTCCATTGGCCTTGGCTATAGGTGTGAGCTTTGTATTTAGTGTTCGTTTGGATCAGGGCTCAAACATGCAAGTCCAAAAAAAGATTTATCTACCTTAGAGATTGAGGTGTCATTGTTCAGATCTAGTGAAAAGCTGAAGGAAGGCAAAGAAGAGAGGATTTCAAAGACATTAGACAAGAAAAGTGACCTTGTGAACCCTATCTCTCAATACACAGAGGTATCAATTTTCAAAATTACTGTAGGAGACCAAATAACGATTGCAATGAAATTCACCGAAATTTGCATTAGAAATGGACAATCTCTATGATACAAAACTAAGTTTTAAAAGCAAAAGATTTCATAGATAACAAACTTCAGGCATCTGTCTTACTCAACTACCAGTAAGTTCTCATCAATTATTCTCAATATTATTGTAAACTACTGAAGAGAAAAAAAAGTATATATATGTCTGAGAAAGTGAAACAGGAAAAGAAATGACATGTACACTGAAGTAAGAAAAAAATTACTAACTTGGTTATCACTATTGCTGCTAAATCTTGTTGAAACTGAACAAAAATGGGCAAATGAACTCAAAACTCAGAAGATACAAGAGACATCAAAAAGGGATTGTCCCAAGTCACTTGATACTCACCTGCAGGTGAAAATAACAGAAATCCAACAAGAAAGAGGATGAAAAATCTATCCTTCTAGCCAAGAGTATGTCCATTGAAATGCAATCACTTGAGAGGACAGGAAAAAAAATTATTAAAGAAAAAAAAAGAAAATCACTGCTCAGGCACGAGCAGTGTAAAAGAGGTTTCCTGCTCTTTGCAATGCTAGACAATAGAATCAGTTCCAAAGTATCAACTTTACTTCCAGTACTTGATCTGGTTTATTTTTCATGAGGCATCAATGAAGTTGTTCTGATCAGGCCTAGAGGCTGATTTCTTTCCTTTTTTTTTTCTTGGTTCATTCTTTGACCATGTTTATATCTCCAATATTGATTGAGAAAGAAAGTGAAAAATATTTGGTTTATATTTTTCAAACAATTTCTTCCAGCACAGTAGCCTATATGACTTACTAAATTGTGGTTTCATTTCAAATAGCTCAAATATTTGAATTACCGAACCAAAACTTGATGGGTTTTGCTTAATTTTGCACTACAAAGTGAGGTGAAGAGTAAGCTATATTTGCCAGCCTGGGAAATATGGCAAGATTTCAAACCTCTTATTGTCCTGAATTAAATACAAGGGAGTGAAATTCTGGAATCTATTCCGAAGTAGAACATTTTGTTTTTCAACTGCCTCCATGAATCTATGTTTAAATACAGGTGTCAATGAGACTTCAAATGTATTTGATATGTGAAGATAAATCCCTAAGCAAAAATTATTGTTTCGACATGAAAAGTTGAAATCCTATATTTCAGATGTGTCAAAACAGGAGTTGTGAAGGATTTAAAAGAAATGGGCTGTATCCAATTTTTTCGATATAAGAGTTTAACAAAATTACTACACACATGATAAAAGAAGGCTTTGCTCAAACGCTGCTGTCATAAAGCAAGTGCTTCAGCATTGTTTTCAAGCTGGTCTTAATTCCAAGGCGTACTTGTAAAGAGTGAGCATCCACCTCCAAAACAGTCACATTTTAGACTCATTCTCTTTGGCAGCTCAGTAAATGTGTTACTATGTCAAAGGCAGGGTTGTTTTACGTAAAAGCAAAGCAGGCATTTGTTTGGGTCAACAGGCTGGCAGGAACAGCAAAACCAGCCATTACTTCTTCATTTTGTCAATGGTAGAGCCCTGGAAAT
Organism: Apaloderma vittatum; assembly: GCF_000703405.1. Classification (NCBI taxonomy): domain Eukaryota; kingdom Metazoa; phylum Chordata; class Aves; order Trogoniformes; family Trogonidae; genus Apaloderma; species Apaloderma vittatum. The sequence goes on from NW_009714416.1 coordinate 2,720, forward strand.
ACAAGCTACATGCTGTTGCGGCAGAAGAACAAGTGGGAACACATCAAGCAGTACTCTTCATTGGTGGAAGAGGCTGCACCACCTCAGCAATTGCTTGTGACAGCAAAACCCATAAAACTTCTCTGTAGTTCAACATCCTCTGCACCTCAACCTCTCTTAAACTCTGGCCCTTCTACCCCATTCACTGTTCCTCTCCTTCCTGCAGGACAGCAGGGCAGAGCCAGAGCTCCAGTAAGGATTAAAAAAAAAACAAAAAACAAAAAAACCAAACCCCACAACCAACCAAAAACACTCTGTTTTGCCTAAGACTCTGAGATGGGGGCCGGTTCGCTCAGTTGGTTGAGCGTGGTGCTGGTAACCACAAGGTCACAGGTTTGATCCCCGTTTGGTCCCCATGTGTTGCCTGATCTAGTCGAGAGGTGGTGTCCCTGCCCGTGACAGGGAGGTTGGATTAACTGATCTCTAAGGTCCCTTCCAGCCTTGGCCATTCTATGATTCTATAACTCTCTATTCACACTCACTTGTCTCTTCCCTGAGGCACTATATGATAGCTCCTTCGATGGAACATGGGCAGACTTCCTTTAAACCCAAAGTACACCACAGACAAAATTTAGGTTACTAAAATCAGGAAAGGAATTGAGGAAAATTCTACCTAACCCACTTAGGTTTCAGGGAAAAGTTCCTCTAGTAGTTATAGGTGTATTACTGAGGAAACTCGGAAGCATCTTGCTTGCTACCAAGCTGGCTGCCTAGATAAGTCACCTTTCATTAACAATTCCAGAAGATGCACTAATGTCTGAGACTTCAGAGTAGGATTTCTGCTGGAGTTCTACCCATAGTCTGACCAAACTTAACTCATCCAGATTGTTTCGAGTTGTGTGAAAAGCCATGGCTGTGGATGGTACTCATTTTTACATAGCAGCTGGGTGTTTGAAGCACTTGCCTTAAAAACAGAAGCCCAACTTCAACAGAAAGGACATTGCATACTTTCACCCAAAAAAAGCTTCTGTTGAAGGCACTGCCTACTATGCAAATCCCATGGAGACAGTGCAAGTGAGAGCTGTCATGACTCCAGAAGAGCACAGCAATACTGTACTACTTCTTAGGTACCATTCTGCAAACAAGAGGTCAACATCTTGAATCAGAAATACTCGACTGCACACTGCAATTCCAGCTTCTGATTCCTGGCTTGATAGAGGAATGTAACTTGTGACATCCTTCTTTTTTTAGCATAATCTACTGAGTAACTTAACTCCCCCAGCGATTAACATTTTTTGACTGCACCAAACCTTCACCACTCCGAGGGAGTAACTTTGGCTTTATGAATTCAACTCGTTCAGCAAAGATCAGGTACAAAGGAGAATAAAAGCTAGGGCTTAGATAAAAACTTGTTTTACATGTCTAGAAATCTTTTGTAGTCCCAGAATTGCTTCGGGCATGTAACCTATATATTGGTCTATTGCTAGACTGTTGAACAGAGAAAGTGCATTCCCTGAGAAAAGGTAATAGCTGACTCTGCATGTCTTCTCTCCTGAAAAGTATTATTTGTCTGAGAATATTTATTGTACATTTAACTCCATTTTTGCTGGCACTTCATAGACATTGCCTACCAGCACAGATGTCCTATGTTGAAAAACATGACAATTTTGAAATGAAATTACTCGGCATATATAACGTCAACAGATGTTTTGGAAATACGTCTCATTTCAACACTCAGCAGGCTTCTGCTATTTTCTCCCACAAAACATCCAAGGTAACATAAGCCTCATGAGGCTAATGGATTTGGAGCAGCCATCAGACATCTTGGAGGATGTATGTTTGTGAATTGCTGTGGTAGTCCCAAATATGTTCGGAGGAAATCCCTTTGACAACCAGGTGGCCCCTGCCAATATTGAAGCAGGTTGTTGATGCCAACATGTTGACTGATTTCAGCCACTCTTGAAAACTACTCTGCCATGGCTGCTACAAGAGCGTGCCAGCTAAAATCTATTTAATCGCTTACCAAAGTAAGTTGGTCTCATTTATGTGAGGCCCCTTTATACTATCTTAGCAGCGTAGAGCAGTCATAAAATGGATACAAACACAAAAAAAAAAAATCTTCCTCCATCCTGTGTCCGTATCACATCTGAATAATCTCCCTAGCCTTAGAGCTCTGATCTTCCCTATCCCACTGTTCTGTTGTCCTTCTTAGAGCTGGCTGTGTAAAAGCAAATTATTAGCATTCACAGAACTCACTGAAAAAAAAAAAAAAATCCATTCATAAGAAAGATATCCTGCTAAAGACTAGCCAAGAATTTCCCCTCATTCCCATATGATGGGAAAATTTTAGCTGCTATAGACAACACTATGGTGTGGATACGAGTCACAGCTCCCTTTCTAATCCCTCCTCCATCTCAGGAATGACAGCTCTGAGGACGCAGATTTCTTCCTCCCCTCTCCTCCCTCTCCACACACATCTCCTGTTAGCTATATTTTGTAAACAGATTCTGAGGAAAGAACCAAGGCTTCCTCATCTCCAGATCATTCATACCCAGGCAGCAGTCCCCCGTGCTTGCCACTCTGCTGTACTCAAGGTGGGCATGGGCTTCTGTACTTCTCTGGTCCTCCGAGTATCCTCATAGAGCCAAACAGTGACCTACACTGATGCAATTGTAAAGTGCATTACGTGTCATCTCCAAAGTAAGTTTGCAGGGTGTGAACAAATCTAGAAGAACAGTTCTTAAAATACATATATTCTACCTATGAAAATGGCAGTCTGGTTTTGGAGGTGGAAAATTAGCATGATCTTATTAAAAAAAATAATAATAATTTAACCATAAATGTCATGAAGAGATATGCAAATAAACCATAGCCAGGAGGTAATCTGAAAACACGTTACCCAGGAACACGTAACAGGGCACAAAAGCAGAATAGTTAAGAGTGTCCTGGTGTTGTGCTTGAAATGAATTGACTTCCTTAAGAACTTCTGCTGTAATCTAGCCTGCCTTTCCTTCAACACACACTTCTCCAGCCAGCCTGCGTGAATGCAGACGAGGTCACAGGAGTGGGGAATTCAAGGACGGACAGATAAGATACTAATCACATCACCTTCCTGCCTCTTATTGGTATGCTTCAACCATCCCAGCCCAGCAAGCCATCCTAACAGGAGCTGCAGCCTCAAAACCTGAAACAATGCTCAGACTCGGGGAAGATAGTTCAGGGACATCAGTTCCTGTCTTTTTCATGCTGGCACGTTTCCCAAAGAAATCACAAAATACATACAGGATTTTCTCTTCTCACTCCATCCCTCACCCACATATACAAATGACAAAAACAGATATGAAACAAGTAGCACCTATTATTACTGTCCCTTACTTTGGAAGCACTAATTATTTTCTACTTCTAAGTAAAGGAAATGCTACAAAAGCATATGCTACCTCTCCCATATGAATTTAGAAATGCTTTAAAAGTATTCTATCTATAAGATTTGGGATCTGAGACTGGCAACTCAAAGCACTTACTGCAACTTCTGCAGGTGTTATTTTTGCATTTAATTTTTCAGCTCTTCTAAAGCCAGGGACCAACAGATATTCCACTAGTCTAGACAGCATTCAGTGCATGAGAGAAAGTGCAAAACAAAATTCATAAGTGGCAATTTTTAATATAACCTATCCACAAGGGACACTTTTTCCCCAGGTTGGCAAACATGATGACATTTGAGTGCTTAAGTCTCTGATTATTTTTTTGTTTGTTGTTTCCTAGTTAGTGTACTGCGGATGTTTGCGTTGTCTACATAAATGCCACAGGTTAATTAAGTATTATCTTTAAATGTATTTCCTTTTATCAGTTTTAATTGCAGAGGCTTTCAATTTCAAACCAAAGTCCCTTTCTGATGAAGTCTTTAGAAAGTAAACAGAAGATTCAGATTTAGCTTCTTATTAATATTCACTATCCTGTATATCATCACTGAGTCTCTTCTCTAAAATTCATTACTTCATCTCTTTCCTCAGATTAAAATTGTTTCATGTTTCTGTCTGGTTTTGTAGTGTACCTATTTGCCTTTTCTAGTTTGTATGTATATGGCTTCAGCTGGAGTAGAGAGCTAATAAAGTGATAGTATTAATCTTTCTATTTCTTCCATGTTATATTATTTCTCATTGCTGACTAGTGTGAAGATTTGCAGGGAGCTGTCCAAAGGAGCCTCCAACACTGGTTCCAACTCCACAGTCAACTTAATAAATCGGACTTAATCATATCAATGTCACATCTGGCTTCTCAGCTGTTTCCAATTGGACTAAGTCTCATATGTTACCAAAAATATGTTTTATCCATTGAAGTTTGGAGTCAGATATCCAAAGTCACCCCTTTCGTGCTCTTTAAACAGTTGATATGTTAACAACCTCCTTTGATCTTTTTCACATAAAATAGCTTGATCAAGGTGTCAGTAATGAAATTATGCAATAAACTGTGAGATAAAAACAGTATTCAGGATTTCTGTAGGCACTTCCATGCATTAACAAAGTGCGCCTCCCTGAAGAATATAGAATAATTCAGGTGTAGCACTGTTCAACCATTTGATGACTTGATCTACTAATTAGTCAAAGCCAGATTTTTAAGCATTTATTTTTTTCATTTCTCTACGTTTCAGGAATCTCCTTACTACATGGCCAAG
>NW_009714417.1:0-11768 GCF_000703405.1 Apaloderma vittatum
TATATTTATACATTTATATATATATATTTTCAAGTGCCAAGTTGCTGGCCAAACTTCCTGAAGGCTCTGCTCTTCCCCACTGGCCATTGACATGCGCTGCTGCTCTGAGCTCCCTTTCCATTACTGCCTAACAACAGATACCCAGGACAATCCTAGGCACCACCCTTATGCTTTAAGTGTTGCAGTTAGATGCCTAAAGTGTGCAGGCAGGCAGTGTGGCTCTTGCCTTTGATCTGCTCACATGCACCATCTCCTTTACTCTTTCACTATGTGTTGTAAAACTCGTCCCTCAAAAGTGCTGCAATCCCAGCCAGAGCTTCTTGTTGCTTCCCTGCAGATGCTGAAAGAATTAATGGGAGGTGCAGGATATAATAAAAAAAAAGCTCAAAGGAGGATCTCAGTGCAGACAATTTTCAGTGGAGTGACAGCACTGGAGAGCAAAACACTCTTTGCATCTGCAGTTCAGGTTCCCACGAAGTGACAGCCGGGAGCTCCCCTCCCAGCTCTGACTGTGCTGTAACCTCTCCTTGGTGTAACCTCAGACCTGTCTCTCTGAGCTGGACCAGTGGGCAAAGGGCACAGCAAGACTGTGTCCCTCTCTGAGAAGAGTGTAAAAATGACCGAGCCAGGTTCTTGTCAGTGGTGCCCAGTGACAGGACCAGGGGCAACAGGCACCAGGTGAAACACAGGAGGTTCTCCTTGAACATCAGGAAGCATTTTTTTGCTATAAGGGTAACCAAGCTACAGCACAGGTTCTCCAGGGAAGTTGTAGAGTCTCCATTCTTGGAGGTATTCAAAAGCCATCTGAACATGGTCCTGGGCAACCAGCTCTAGGTATCCCTGCTTAAGCAGGGAGGTTGGACCAGATGACCTTCAGACACCTGTCAACCTCAGCCATTCTGTGACTGATTCTGTGATCCTGTGAACTCTTGGTCCCATTTATTAGCTCTGATTATTAGCCTCTGTCTGTAACATCAACTCTTCATGCATAATGTTTAATAAAACAGCACTCAATCCTGAGCAAAGTGATTTCCAAAATATTCTGCTGATCTCCTCCAGAAAGAGTTCTGAAAATGATTTATCTCCTCAGATCACATATAATTGATGCAATAAAAAAATTCAACAAGGTAACACAATTTTCCTTGGTGAAAATCAGTTTACTTTTGATTCACCTCTCCTTTTATCCTTGATCAGAGAGGGGCTTTACTAATTAAGTTTTTGCTGAGAGAGATTTTTTGTCCTTGATACATCTGCACAGTCTTCCTAGTCAAGACCAAAATAGAAAAAAAAAACCAAACAGCTAAAGTGGTTGATGCAGCATGAAAAATAAGTGTGCATGTGTTTGTGTGTGTATCCATATTTTGCAGGAAATTTATGCATCTGTGTTGACATTTTTCAGTGCATGTGGGCTGACCATTGTGCCCAAAGAGAATATATTTTCCTGGGTATATTTAGGTATGTGGTGCTGTTTCCTATGCTGCTCTGCTCTAAAGGCAAAGGACAAAAGAGGATCTCATACTCATCCATCTCTTTAAAATCTTCTGAGGACATTTCTGCATAAAAATGTTACATCCTAGCCCCATAAAATACATCAGCCCTTCTTCAGAAGTGGTATCACGCTACAGTTTGGGTAATTCTGGTTTTCTCGCCTATTCAGTGGTGTGGAATGTTTCTGCAGTACCAGGGGCAGCGAGGGTTGAGTTAACTGAGAGCTGCCTCTTCCCTGACACTGCGCAGATGTCCTGAAGTCCATGGCTCTCAGCAGCTCGCGTTACTCAGGACCCCAGCTGGGAAGAGCCAGGCTGGGTGGCTTTGCCTTTGCATGGGATCAAAATGTTAGCGGGTGTAAAGCTGGATAAAGGAGTCTGGAAGCACACAGTGCTAATCCTACTCTGAAGCATCTCAGAATTCAGAGCACTCAAAGGGGAAGGAGGACAGTGGATTTGATCGGGTTCAGAGGGCTATTATAACAGCTGTAGAGGGCAAGCGAGAAAGATGTTTTCCACTTACAAAGGGCTGTACGATGCTGAGCATCCAAGTGCTGAACAACGTGCGTATGCTGCTCTTTTTACACACTATTGAGACATCTCACAAAGCTGAAGAATACTTCCTCAGCAGTAGAGAGTGCACTTTTCCTTCACTTCCACTGTCTACATTAAGGTTTGGGTTATCCAAGTTCTTTAGTGCTTCATTACCATTCAAATTTAAAAAAAAAAAAAAAGAAGTCTAAGCATCTCACAATCTCTAAGGACCACATCTGGGAACAATAAAAGGGATATTACTCCTTTTTCCCCCCTGTCTGGCAGCTGGTAGAAGGAAATGAAAAATAATCAGTCTCTTTCTGCTCTGTGCTGCCACCCTCGAGCAGATAAGAGAACACTCACCCCCCGACCTCATGTCTTGCCACAGCGGAGCAGAGAGGTGAGCAGGCCAGATGGTGCTTTTGACTTCATCTCCTTCCCCGCAAGCAAGCGGAGTCATCTCACTGTCTGCCTGTTGCCAAAATCGGGGGCGGCAGAGCCAGGCGCAGCGTGTTGTCTGTCACCTGCAGCTCCCACTGCCCTGGTGGCCACCTTCTCCTGCCGAGCAGAGCCAAGACATGGAGCCTGCGGGGAGTCAGCCGCTCCCTCCTTACCCTCCTGCTGAGCCTCCAGAGCTGTCTCTTCTTTTTCTGGCAGGCTCCAGGCTGCGTGCAGGTCTACATCACCATGTACGAGCTGGGGTGAAAGCACAACGCTCTTCAGCTTCTCGGTGGCACCGATGGTGCCTGTGATGAAGGGAGTCCTGCTGCGTTGTACGGGGTGCATGCAAGATTCTCTGTAAGAAAAGGTGTCCTAAAAACCCACAAAGTCCTCTCCTTTTAACAGTGCTGGAGAGGCTGGGGCTTAGATGATTCCCTCTTTTCCAGAAAAAAAGTCCCCCTCTGTGAGAATCACGCTTACTTTATGGTTTTGAAATACTTAGAGCTCATTTCAGAGGAATACCGTTGCAACCCACCAGCTTCTTATTACCCCATTTGATCTGGGGCACAGCTCATTCAGTTCATGAAGTGATTATCATCTTCACTATGAGTGGAGGAGCAGCCCTGACTCCAGGAGTAGCATCGTGGCAGCACACAGGGAAACAGGCTCCATGAAGCCATTGGAGATCTCCTCTGGGCACCTCTGAGAGCAAGAAGGAAGCCAGGAGAAGTGATGTGGGCTGAGAGCTGCTGCTCAGCTGGGGCTGCCAGCCAGAGGGATGAGGAACAGGAGGGTGAAAACCAGCACAGCTGCTCCACGCCCAGGCGATGGGTGTTCCACATCAACATTAAGCTGAAGGCCAGGCCACCTGGGGACAGAAATCTGCATGGCTAGAGGTGTGGCCTTGCACCTAAAGCTGGGGAAAGCAGGGCATAGTCCCATGCAGGATTTAGGAATCACCCTCGGAACATACTGTAGCACACACGCTGCAGGTGGGTACGTTCCCTCTTGGAGACACGTGTGAACAAAAGTGATGGAAAAGCTGATCTGAGGAGGAGCAGCAGATTTTTCTGTCAAATAGGTTTCACTTGAAGGTTATTTGCTGTGTTCTGCATGCAAATGCCAGCCACTTTGGGGGTTTTGGAAGGCATTTAAAGGGTTTATGTTACTTACAATCTTTTGCAGGTGTCTTAAATGCTCATTTTAATAAGAAATAGACCTGACACTCATTTTGGTTGGCAACTATTAACAGTTCATAAAGTAGCCCTGGGGCTTTAGTCAGTGTAATGTGCTCTCAAATCCCTGGTAAGGCTGCAAAACTGTGGGAAGCAGAATAGTGTGCCTGAGTGCTGCATCACTTCACCTCAGCAACCACCTCCCTCCTTTTAAAAAGCCTCAGAAAAGATTAATTACTTAATACCGTGGGCTTCCAATTTCTTTCCCCATTCAGATTCCAAACACTGAGTAACCCCTTGTGCCAGCCAGTGGACTTGCACTTTACATCTGCTGTACTCCTCCTGTCTGTTTAATATTCACCCCGACGCTGTGATGTGCGGGTGGAAGGTCCGAGATGCGCAGCGGGAGCATCCTGCCTTAATGCAGCTGGAAGTTTTGGCACCAGGTGAGCAGCTGAGGAGAGAAAAAACATTACAGACCTGCAACGCCCTGGCAATTGTGTGAGAGGCTCCATCCATATGCTCCAGTGCTCACCGAAAGAGCCAAGTCTGGCATTGCATCAGAATTATTTCTCCCCCTTCCTTGAAAGCAAGTCTCCACTTAATCTGCAAAACTACACAACCGTGAGCTCTGCTTTTCCTCTATAAAGTCTGCCTGACAGGAGCACAGGTAACCTGTGGTGCAGGATATAAGGCTGGTAGTAGATCTAGAAGGGAGTTGCCAGGTGATCATGTTAACGTTTACCACGGTCTATATGCTATGGGCTCTTTTGGGTCGGAAACAGCCCTCTTTGGTCCAGCTGTGCCAGGCCAGGGAGATGTTGCAGAGGCAGCACCCTGATCAATGTGTGAATGACTTCCTGATGTCCAGGGTTCCAACATGGCATCACAGGAAAATGGCAGAGAACTGGGACATGTGAGGGACATTAGCAAAAGGAGCCAGACCAAGCACGGTTTATGCTTTGGGACTGCCCAACCAGATGTCTTGTGGAGAGGCCGGTGATGCAAACATTAAATCATGGTAGCTCAGGCAAGAAGAAGCAGAACTTGGGATTTTGTGGCACCTCAACTGTTGGTTTGGCACCTTGAACCCAGAGACAAGGGGGATTTCTTGACAATTAAAGATGCTAGTTTTGAAAGGTTGCCTTTCTCTCTACCAGTAGTCACAGCTGATGGGAGCAATGTGTAACCACAATTCAGTGATGGAAAGGCACAAAGGGGAGGTGCTGACCTCAGGTTGCAGCTATGAACTGATGAAAGATACAACATTTCAGGCCAATGCTTAAACAAACTTAGGAACCTGGCCAGCAGCAGGTGTTTTTGATGGATACAGAGATTTTCAACCTCTGCAGCTACCAGTGGGAAGGGAATTGAAATGGACAGAGAGAGGCAGTCATGGCTGGGGAAATATTTTTCATGCAATTAGGGCTGAAGTGATTTGAGGAAATTTTTCCTTCTCCCTTTGGAGTTCCTGCAGAGATGACCAGACCAATGGCAGAGGCAGCCTGGCCGAGTTTGGTCTCCCCAGAAACAGGGAGGGTGGCTAGAAGCAGGATTAGGGACTAGTTTTTCAACAACGGCTCCAGCAGAAATCTGAGATGACAGTACAGCTCCTGTTTTCTCTTTTCCCATCCTAGTCCATGTCAGGGGGCATGGTGGGTGGGAACAACCCCTGGAGCTGCACCAAGCCCTGCTTGCTCCCATCCACTGAGCAGACAGCTGGGGTTTGGTGCTGCAGAAACTGTTGTTACCACCACTGAAATTGCCAGTTAGGAGAGGAACACTAGCAATGCACTGGGGGATGTGGAGAAAGGGCCCATCTGTCTTGCTTTTTTAGGATGATTAGGGAAAGTATTTGACTCAGCCAGCAAGGGAAATTACACGGCTGAGAGTGCTGCAACACTGAGGCTGACTGCCTGGCGTGGAGGCAGGGAACAGCGAAAAGGCAATGAACTGAAATTGTAGCCTCCCCTCCAGTGACCAGGATAAAATCTGCAGCTGGACACAGCTCATGCACAGATAAGAAATCAATCTGCTTGTCCCCAAAATGCTGAACAGTCCTGTATGATACACCCTGACACAGCCATGCCTCCCTGCCTGCAACAAGGGACCCATCCTGCTGCTCCTGGGTAGGTGACTTTCCCCCACGCTGGGCTGAAATGCCCCTGGCTGGTTTACATCCTCATTTCTCTACACAAGTGACTTCATTTTCTGCATTTACACCTTTTTCAGTCCATGAGTTGTTAGCAACTATTGGACAGTTTGAACCTCATGTTGGTTTCTTCTTCACTTTTTCATGGAAGTGTTGAGTGTTGTCAGCCAGATTCATTAGTGAGAAGTGAACACTTCGTGTCACATCAGCAATGAACTATGCACTGCAATCAAAAAAAGACATCAATGTGATTTATTTTAATTATATTTACTTCCTATATTCACCGAGTCCTTTATCAGCTGTTCCATATTTTTGCCAAGGATCAATTATGAGGAACAATATTAGCCCTATAAATATTTGGCTCTCCCAATTTGCCCTTTTAAAACACTGGCAAAACTTCACCCCTCTTCCAGTCTTCTGCAGCTTCCTCAGCGCTTCAGCGCTACTGAAAAATATGATTTAAAGAGCTCTTTGGTCACCTCTTAAATTCAATGAAAATGCTGGCAATTTTGTGATGTTCAGCTGGGGTGTATCACAGTGAGCATGGAGATTTTGTCACAGATGTTTTACCCCGCTGTTCCCACATGGAGCATTAACGATGCCCGTATCATGTTGACCAAGACTTTGCTGGTGTTCCCGTTTGTATCTGTGCCAAAGCACAGATAAAATAAGGGATCCAAGAGTAAAACGGCAACACGCCCCTCACGAACAAAACAGCTCAAATCACTACATTGCAAAAATCACTTTGACACTTTGTCAGCCGTACCTCACCGCAGCGATCACTGGAACTAATAGTTATTAGTTACCTTTGTCAGGTGAAATGTCTCTAATTGCCTGCAACTTTACTTCCAGGAAACTCCCACTTTCAGCTTCTGCCAGTTTAAAAGGCATGTGATAATTTTTAGGAAAAATCCAGGAAAAGTAAGAGGGGATGGTCATGTGTGGCCCACTTCTGGCTCTGCAGGGTCAGTGCATGTCCTGGAGTCACCTGTCTGACCTGTCTGCATCAAGAAGAAAAGTCAACGGGATGGGGGTGGAGGAGGAAGGTGGTGAGCCGACCTGTCATGTAATCCAAGGTTGTTCTTTTTTGACCTCTTCTTCTCCCTACAAAAGAAAGGAAACCTGATAGCAGACTGCCTGGAGAGCTTCTGCTCCTTGAACCTTGACAACGGGCATCCAGCACGACGAGAAGACGTTCAGCAGACAGCATTCGGCACGTGCCGTAGCTGCTCTTGCTATCAAGCCCCCGTACAGATGTTCATTGAACTGCCAGAGCATCGGGAGGAAAACAAATTAAATGTAAGTAGAAGAAGGTTAGTTAAGCCTTTTCTGGAAGCATTATATAGCCATTAAACTGCATAGGAAACTTAATAATAATGGGTAATAATAATCTTCTGGGGAATTAAATAGAAGCCCAATTTACAATGCTGCTCAGCATTCAAACGAGAGTGTTCCACTTTCCTGGTACATGATAAACATTTGTTAATCAATCCTCACAAAGCCTTGGTGAGGCAGATCTCTTTACACCACTGATTCTGTTTTATAAATAGGAACGAGAGGTATAAGACACATCCTTTGAAGCTGTAGTTGCTTCAGACATGATTTAGGTCTCTGGGAGTCCACTCAGTATCTGTGGTTGAATACCAAGAGGTCTGTAAAAAGCCTTAGACCCAGGATCAGAAGTCAACGTTTCTTTGTGCCCCTTCACTGTGCATAGACCATCGTAGCATGTTTTGATATGATTCTTCAGCACAATCTCCAGAATAGTGATATTTTTCCCAAAGGACCGTCTTACATTGCAGCAATGATATTTAGATGAAAAGTCAATGGTCCTAAGTCTCAAGAGTAGGCATCGGTCCATAACGTAGCTGCTAATTATGTCAAGGTTCAAAGCAACAAAACTTATGACCAAGTGGAAACTGCTATTTGCAGAAGATCAATATGGATTGTATGGGATGGGAGTTGTGAAATTAATGTGGGTGTAATTTACACCAAGATAGTGGATGTTCCATGATCACAGACAAATTAGACTTCAGGGTCATTTTAAGATTCTCTGCTATCTCTTTGTCACCATTTAAGGAATAGTGTGAATAAACATGGGATATAATGAAAGGGAGCTTTTTCCAGCATCCCAGCAGCAAAAATAGGGATCTCTCCTATTGATTCCCCCTTCATCTTTGTCTGCTTAAACAGGATGTTAATTTGAGTTTGCAGCTGATTCCATGACCTGTGCAAGGATCACACACATCACAGACAGACAGTCTGCAATACTTCTCATAGAGCAAATAAAACCAAGGGTGGACACAGTTGGGACTGAAATGAGGTTGTGTAGACATGATGTTATGGGTTAAAATGGTGAACTTAAGTCCAGCTTCCTGGTTAATCCATGCTTCAGTGTTTAAATTGTTGCCGTGATGGCCAAACTTGTAGTCTTACTACTTTCAGCCACCATCAAGCTTAGCTGAAGGTCTGACTTGGGCAAGGAAACATTTTTTTCCAACTCATTTTAGGTTAAACAACCTTTGACACAACAAATTCCTCAAAAGAACAATTCCGCATTGGTGATGGACTGTCCAGAGAAAGCAACACAAACTTTATATCCTCAGTAGAAAAAGCTGCTTAAGAGTTTATTACAATTTTTGATATGGCAGAGATGTCACTAATAATACTTGAAAACATGTAAGAAAGAAAATTCTCTTTACTAGTGGTAGAGGGACTGGTCCATGGTTAGCAGAGATCAGAGACTCTTTCAGAGGAGTTAGAAAATCACTCCCATCCCACTCATCTTCTCCTTGAATTAATTAACATTAAAAATATGCTTTAACAAGACAAGACATGCTGGATAAAATTCTTATTTGCTTGAAGTCACTGAGAATTTGTCCATTGCTTTCAATGAGGGCAGGATTTTACCTAATATTTCTAACAGACTTTTAAAAAATAGTGTTGAAAAAGATGTCGAGGACCACCCTATCTCTCCTCTTGCCGAAAGGTAGCATCAGCTACATCCACATCAGTCTTGATGGGTTTTGTCTAACTGGTTCTGAACGACCAGTGCACTTGATAGCACCTTGAGCTCTGCTTCCACTTTCAGCTGTCCCAAGATATGCAAAGAAAAAAGAACTTTACAGTTTTATTACCAACTCAACCAGGATTTTTGACTAGTTTAAAGGATCAGTGATAATTTTAACATTTGAAGTCTCAAAATCTGCTAAGGATAGGAACTAATCCTACCTTCCACTGGGGAGCTTTCCTATGATTTACTGGCATTCTCCTCTTTCATCTGTTCTCCTTGAGATATCTGTCACGAAATCACGTTGTTCCAGTTCCCATCTTCTCTTTTCCTCCACCATTTCAGGTCTGGTCTGATTTCAGTGGCTGCCCTATTAGAACTGATAGTTTAAACTCACGCTTTTCTTTATCTGAAGGCCTGTCAGTCTTCCAGCGGTGCAGCATAAAGTGCCTAATTTAATTCTAGGAGTGAAATGCCAACCACTATAATTATGCTGGCAACATGGAAAGGCATGAAGGCAGCAAAGCAGTAATGACCAGGCAAGACTGGAGCCTTAGGGGGGAGAAAGAGAAGGAGGGGTGGACAAAAGAAGAAGTATTTAAGCAGAGCACCTCCATGGTTTAGATATGCTTCCAGAATAAAACATCATCAGTCATGACCTGTCCTTTGCCTGCAGTTCGGTGCTCACAGAAACTGTGAGGTCTTTTGCTTTGGTTTCAAGGAGATCTGGATCATGCTCAGAAATAATAAAACAGGGCTCCTCATTGACAGGCAATTTGAAGTAGTCCTTACATCCCCTGCTGCTACAGGAGACCTGCCCCACAGTTGCTCAAAATACATTTATGGTTTAGAATGGGAAACACGGACACAAAGATTAACATTTACAGCTGGTTTTCTGAAAGTAAAGCTCTGAGGCAGACGCACACACACAGCAACCAAGAGAACGAGAGGTGGATGCTCTACGCATTCTCTGTCACTCCAGGGTAAACCATGCATTAAGCTTTCACAAAAAAATATTTTTTTAAAAAAAAATTTGCTTTATGAAATCCAATGGCAAATAGCAAAGTTGGTTGTTGATAAAAGTGCGTGAGAAAACGCTTTGTACTTGGAGTCTGCTCTTATCCCTTACTGAGGGTTTTATTCCCAGAATACAAACACTTAACAGTCTCTACTGGCAAAAGACAAGACAAATAGCCTTTTCAACCAAGCCATAAAACATCTAGTTTCATATATAATCACAAAGTCTCCTGACATTAAAGGGCCCTAGCTTTGCACATGGGACAAAGTTGATTAATGCTGTGAGAGATTACCAATGGTCGAACCAGAATTTCAAATATGACTCTTTGCCAGAAGACTCCTCTGCACCACTACTGCCACCAAACTGAACGTCACTAGGAAGGCAGGAGGAAAGCGGTGGGGCGCTGGAGGAGGAATGCTGTGCTGCTTGCCAGAGAAACCCTTATAGGAAAAACGGCAACTGACTTAGAGGCTGGGATGGAGAGTCTGCATAGGAACCGGGACCATTGCTGGGACACAGAACCCATGGGGATGCGTTTTGCGCATCGCCTCCTTATTTGGGGCTTTGAGCCACAAGGACTCAGACAGAGTTGAAATCAGCATCCTGGGGCAGCAGGAAAGCTTCTTCTGCTCAGTGCTGTCTAAAGAATAGGTTCCTGAAGGCATTGTTGTAGTTTTTGTTGAAAGCAGTGTAGATGAGTGGATTAAAAAAGGAATTTGAATAGCCTAGCCATAGAAAAATACTCTTCCAAATGGGTGGGATGTCACACGAGCAGAGGGGGTTGATGAGTTCCGTGATGAAGAAGGGGATCCAGCAGAGCACAAAGACCCCAATAAGGATGCCCACCATGAGGGCAGCTTTTTTTTCCTTTTGCTCTCTCCACGTGTCTCCATCCGTCTGGAATGTCACAGTGGCATGACGGACAGTGAAGACCATCTGTGGCTGCTGGGCAGTTTCTTTTACCTGCCAAACACAAACACAAGTTGCACCATATGTGCCTCAGTCAGCTGATCCCACACAGCAGGTACGCAACCAAACTATGCAAGTGATGGCCAGAGCTCACAGGGAAACACGGGCCACCTATGTCACACTTTAATGGAGGGGGGAGTGGTTGTATGACCCTCTTCTGGATAATGGAGGCTATTTTTGAGTGAGGCCAGAAACTAAATAGTGTTACAGAGGCACGTGGAATTGCTCACGTAGCACCACAATACGATTACCTCTCCATTTACAATCAGATTGGTAGAATATACACACACCCGTGTGCTGTGTACAGAAGTTTCCTTGCTTTCTCTGAACCCATTGAGGTTAAAAGTCCTTCACAGGAGAGGCAAAAAATGAGCACGCATTTCATTCTTTCCCCCAAGAAGTCATGGCCTAGTCAGCGCGCCTGAGATGAACCCACACGATGCAGCCACAGTTAGGAAGAATTTACAAGGACATTCTACCCGTGTGTCTTCAGTGTGGGTGAATTTACAGCCTCCCCAAGGCCACAGCTGCTTGCCAGGTTATCATCCCCAGCAGAGACGGGATCCCAGCCATTCACACCCCCACATGCCTCCCCACAGGAGGAACGGTGACCCCTTACTCATGCTGGCAGGCACTGATTTAGCATTCCACGGGGGGACATCTGTGAGTCACCGCACACCCACGTGGAGCTCAGGCTCGCAATTTGGCCCAAAGTTGCTTTAGCTACACCTTGGGTGCTCACAGCTGGGGACTCGGAAGGAGCCAACAGACAGGCTTGCAAGCTTTGCAGTCAACTTTCCCTTGAAAGCCTCCAGGATTCACAGGGCTTTGGTGGGCTGCTGTTTACTTGCATGCTTTAGCTCTACGTTTTCCCCACTGCTGCAAGGGCTTGGCTGCTACTAGGAGGTTGACTAGAGCAAAATACAACTGAGCTGACCTACCTCCAGGGCTTCTGGTGTAATAGGGGTGATGGAGTTGCTCT
>NW_009714417.1:11799-12211 GCF_000703405.1 Apaloderma vittatum
CTATTCGAAACTTGGCAGCCTTATAGATCTTCCAGTACACAAAGAGCACCACACAGAGGGGCAAGTAGAAGGCGCCAAAGGTAGAGAAGATAGTGTAAGAAGGCTCCTGGCTGACTTGGCACTCCTCACTGTCCTCTGAGTAAGTCTCTCCCCAGCCAAAGAGCAGTGGCGCCAAGGAGATGAAGGCAGAGAGTGCCCAGGTGAGGGCAATCATGATGTTGGAGATGCGGCGCCGGATGCGGAGCGTGTACTCCAGGTGACGGGTGATGGACCAGTAGCGGTCGAGAGCGATGGCCGTGACGTTCCAGATGCTGGCGGTGCAGCACAGTACGTCGAAGGAGATCCACACCTGGCAGAGGGACCGGCCCAGCTGCCACCGGCGCCCGGACAACTCATGCACCAAGCTGAGGGG
>NW_009714418.1:0-752 GCF_000703405.1 Apaloderma vittatum
TAAAACCTTGAATTGATTCTGGTTCTGATATTGCTGACTCAGTGGATTTTTGAGAAACAGCGGAGTTTTCATCCCCCTATTGGAGAACTTGCATCAGTGATAGCCCTGGCTCTAAAGAGCAAAACAGGTTTCATCCTTTTGATGCCCAAAATATCACAAGGTCAAAATGATCTGGGAGAGAGGAAGAGGAAGTCTCTCATCTCTAGTTGAAGCACTTGTGTTCAATACCTTAACTCTTAATAAACCCCACAGAAAAATGTAAGTACACAAATGTTTTCTGACTGATTAAAAAGAGGGTATCCCAAGAGCAGCTAATTTAATATTAGATCAAATGAACTGGAGTGCAAATTACCATGTTTTTGTTGAGTATTTTAACATATTCAGGGAAGGCATAGGGATCTTTACATATTTCTGAGTCTCTTTGTAGTATCATTCTTCATATGTTATACCAGTCAGTGTGGAATACATGGATTTGAAGGATGAAGGGGTGGGAGAAGTTGTGGAGTGGGTTACCGATGTACTCCAGAGAAGTTTATTGGAGTGATAAAAGAAAAATCCTATCATATTTTTTTTTTTTTTTTCCCCTAAATAAAAAAAAAAAAGCCTCTAACAATAAAACTATCTAGAGGACTTGTTGCTTTTGTAAGAATTAGTATCTCAGTTTAACGTACAATTGAATTGTCAGAGAATCCACAGTGCCCTTCTCCCTCTCCATTCCCTATGTGATCTCTGATTTAAAAAAAAAAAAAAAA
>NW_009714419.1:0-9693 GCF_000703405.1 Apaloderma vittatum
CTGAGGGACCCCACTAGACACAGGCCTCCAGGTAGACAATCTAGATCCTCTCAGCGGGCTTTTCCAACCTCAACAATTCTGTGATTCTGTGACTCCCCGTGTGAACGTGCAGGGCTAACGAAGGGCGTGCACACCAAGGAGTTGATCAGAGGAAGCGCATTTTGCAGACAGAGGATTTATGGATGAGGCACGTAAACTAGGTCTCTCAATTGAGCAAGTTAAAGGATTTATACAGATAAGAGTCAACAGATTTCATCCTGGTTTTCTCAAACATACACGCAGCAAAAACTGACATGGGAATCCCTGTTACCTCTAGAGTGTCTTGAGTTCTCTTTACCACAACTGTAGAGCTGATAAAACATTTTGCGGACCTATCTACAACGTAGGCACACTGTTAGCACAGAACTGCCGCGGCTCTGTGCCAGGGCACTGCTGCCTGACAGCAACGCTGTCTTGTTGTGCACATTCTAGCATTAGTTTACCAGTTTCCAGAGTTTCTGTATTTAAGGCAGCCTCATCCACTGCTCTGCAATAGCTCCAACCGGGCTGTTAGAGGACACCCAACCCCATGAAATAAATACACAGTTCTTTGCAGAAAGAGTCACAGTGAGGGAAATGCTGTCTGGTAACCTTGTGCTCACAGTCCAGAGAACCAGAAGCTCCAACTGCCACGTACTAGGGACTCTACTATTCCCCTCAGGGCAGTAACCACACAATTTGTGTTTAAGAAGGACAAACCACTGTCACATGCAGTCAATTTTTAACTTTGTATATTAGAAGTACTGTAATAATGGCATTTCAAATCTTTTTGCTTTGTGTTCAGCTAGCAGAGCCCAAGTTACAACATCCCTTAGCGCAAAAACTTGAGTTATATGTAGCTTAAAATATAACATGAAGAGTACAAGAAGGCATTACCTATCAAATGAAACAAGCTGTTCTTCTCTGAACCGCTCATCAGCCTGGAAGAGATAAAGGAGTCACCAGTTTTGCAGACTACCAGGGCCACTTTCAAAATCAAAGGGAGGTTTTTCAAGACAAAGGCATTTACTGTCCAGAGAATTCTTTGAGAATGCCCCTGTCACTTCAACATTCAGATTTAACTTGGGGGCATTAAGACTAGATTCATCTTTAATTTTTAGATTCAGATTGTCTCTGCGAGTCAGAGGCAACTGAGTGATCAAAGGCAGCCAGTCTCTTCACTGAGATCAGCTGCTGTTGTTCGTCATTTCCTTTCTCAGTATGTAGCAAAAAACTCAGACCCTAACCCAATGGATAAATGTGTTCCTTTGTAGAAATCAAAACCGCATACTTAACACAAAGCCCCAAGGCAAGGGGAGAGAAATTATTTCCCTGGGCTTTTTATTATGAATTCTTAGGGGTTTGTCAAAACATAATAGGGAGAAGGTTTGGATGTACAGTGGACATATCTGCAGGGCAGAAGCTATGAGAAAATAAAGAAACAAACCTAGCGTGAGATCTAAGATGCAATTTAAGGAGTGGTATGCTTCCAAGTGACCTCTTAAATTTTATAGTCTAGGGCTGACGTGAAGCAAAGAGCAGCTGTAACACTTTGCTGTTAACTACTTTGACTCGCCACTTCATCCTCCACAATATTTGCAACTATGAGGATTCCTTCCCTTGTCTACTAACCTTCACAAGGAGCACATTGAAATGAGTGCCTACTCACCACATCTGGAATGACAAAACCAACGCACCGAGGCCTCACCTGCACTCAGTAACGAGCCTGCAGACAGCTGTGAAGTTGGTAGGCAAGTACAAGATCTCCCAAAAGCCTTCTAGTTCACTACATCGATAAAAAACGTTTATAAATACTCACAGAGATACGGGAGCCAGCTCTCGCCCTTGCTACAGTCTCTTTTTCTTTCTCTGACACTCGCCTCTGTATTGCCTGGAAGTTGTTTAAGGCTGTGGAGAAGTCATTCATTAAACGTTCTTTCTGAAGCCTCTGTTGGCGCTAAAGAATTGAAACAAAACCAGAGATTCAGATATAAACAGACAGAGTTCAGAGGTTCCCATTCATGGTAACGGAACTGTCAGACTCTCAAAAAATCCACCATCATAAGAACAACGATGAATGCTGGCATTCAGGTGATCTGGTTCTGGGATTCTGGGGAAGCGAAGAGAACAAAACGATGACCAGATTTTCATTTGTTTTACCAAATGCTCTGTCTTGCCTATTGCAGAACCGTTTTGGGCAGTGACGGTCTCCAATTTTAATCTAGTTCAAAGGCTGAAGCAGTGGGGTCTGCTCCACCATTACTTTTAGTCAAATCACATTCTGTTAATCTTTTGCAGTTAATTACATACCTCCTGGATACCTACAATGCCTTTAACCTCCATTGCTCTACTTAACCAACCTGGTGGTACTTAATTTTCTCTTGTCCTGACCAGACAATCCCCTTAACTTTCTTACAAGTACAAGAAGCCTCACACTTCCAGATCTAACGACAACGCCCATTCATTGCCACAGTTTTCTAAGCTGTCTCTCCCCACCACGCCACACTACAAGGCTGCTGTTATTTGGTCAGAGAATACCCGATATCTATTTCAGTTTATCTTTTCTCCAAACGTATTTAGTTGTAATGATTCTTTTCATCCTCATTTTAGAGGATCAAATCATTTAGCCTCCACAGAACATCTCCTTCAAGCGTGACATCCCAGTTATGGGAAACAAGAAGCTGTGAAAAAGCTTGTCCCAAGGACACTTGATACTCTGGTCAGTTCTTATGCGTTCCATTGGAGAGATTGCCGACAGCGGTTTCAAACTGCAGGCTTCCCAGTACCGTAACCCTTCGACGAGTTTGTATCAATTCAACAGCCATTTCAAGTAAATAAATGTTTTTGGTTTTTGGTTTTTTTCTATAATAAGCTACTACAGCAGCTTCGCAATACACTGCAGCTTCCGTCTGCGCTGTCTGGAAACAACAACTCTTCTGCCAGAGGAGATCCTCAGCATGCTGATGCCAGCTCCTGCAGATTCTGACTGGACTGTCACCGGGCTTCAGAAGTCACGGCTGCACCGCGCGAGACGCACGTGACAGGATTTTCTTCACCAGGAGATTAACTGAAAAATATTTGCTGAGCGAACAGGCAAAACGTGGCCATGGTTACAGCTGGTGTGCAAACCTTTAAATATAGAATTAGACGACATCTGCTGACCCATATCCCCAGATCATCCCACAACAGCGTCACAAGAGCAGATACATCGATATTGTGGTAGTGACCGAAAGCAAGAGAACAGCAGCAGTGGAGTGTCCCTCCCCTTTCCATGCGGAGGGGGAACTCAAAGGACTACTTCACAGGAGATGAAGCCATAACCACTGCCTTGCTATCCTTTGCTTCATTCAAATACGAGCGAGGCGAGTCAGCTTTCACCCCCAGCCCTCCATCTCACCAAGAAATCCCAGGCAAAGGAAAGCTTTTCGGCACGACTGCCATGTACGCTGACACGCCGTTTGCTACGAGCTCTTATCCTAAATCACAGCCTCGCGTCACCAGGCACTCGTTATTTGTCAGAAGTTTACTCAGAAAAAGAGAGTCACATACAGAGCTCTCCCCAAATATTTAGGGCTTCTTATTCTCCTGTGACTAACTTTTATAGCTATTTGCTACTGGGAAACATTTTCCACTGGGAAAATGTTTCCCATTTGGGAAAATGCTACATCCTGCCTGCTTATGAGACACTGGGAAAATGTTTCCCAGTGTCATATAGTGGTAAACGTGTCCCAGTGTCTCTTTTTTTCTTTTAATAAAGGCTAATTAAGCAATTAATGCTCTAATACAAACATTTAGGAATTGACTTTTAAGTATTTTTTTCTACAAAATTCAGTTTCTTATCCTCTGCAGCTATTATCTGATAGCTTTTGGGGAAAAATTGTACCAGCGTATAAGACACTGAGAAAATGTTTCCCAGTGTCTTATAAGCAGCCAGGATGTAGCCAGCTTAACATGTTCTTCTTCAGCAACATTCTTCATCACAAAAGGCTCCTGTCTCTTCAGCTGTGCCAGTCCAAGCTTTACAGGGCTGTGGCCTAAACCAGTTTTATGAAATGAGTGATTCCGAGATACGTCCAGACAGACGCCGTGTGCCTACCTGCTCAGAAGCAGAGAGAGGAAGCGGTAGAGACCCCAACTCCTTTAGATATTCGTTGGTCTCTTTGGCAAGGCGGTTTGCAGAGTGTTGCAGCTGTTGTCTGAAATCAAAGTTCAAAAGCAGTTACACGAACTTCTGCCTAAAAAGCAGTCTCCGAGCATTTCAATTTCCAAAATAACGAGCAAGGAGGGTTCTGAGCTCACACATCTTTATGGTGTCTTTTTATTTTTCTTCTACCCTAATGGGACAGAGATGTACTTTTAGATTCTACCATCAGCTTGACTCTGGACTACATTTAAAAAAAAAAAGACTCAAATAAGTTCTGTGGTACCTGCTAACTACTGTAGTTCAGCAGTTTTACAAAGACATTTTTCTCCATTGGCATAAGAGAAAGAAATTCAAGGGAAAACCAACTTTATTCCATGAACATCATCACTCTTTTAGGGTGAGTTCCTTGTGTTACCAATTGGTAACGAACTCTTCACTTGACAACTGCCAAGTCCATTGGTTAAATGTACACTTGGTAAAAACATAGAGATCTAGAGATATTAAATTCTTACATTTTTGTGAAAATTAATGGTCAAAGAGAGGAATGATCAGCTTCTACTTTCTGAAATACAAAGTTTTGCCTCGAGCCTTTATGTTTTCCAACAACGTTGCCATTCCAGGCTATTGTTGCAAAGGATCTAGTGCAGCACCTTCACGGGTACTCCAATGCAGAAAGCCACTAGTTAACACTGAACTTAAATCACGTTGTAGGTCAAAGACACAGCTTATTAGAGGACAGAACTGCAAGTTTTATTTTGCAACCATATGCACAAAAACTACTATTATAAACCAAGAAGAGAGGAAATAAGAACCCATTTTTTTTTAGCATTCAGGACATAGAAGATGCTCAAGTGAAAGTCATTCAACCCAACAAATACGCAAACCAAAGTATTCAGGCTGTGTTACTGGCTAAGTGGACCTGCAAGGTGTGAGCTGAACAAACCACCCAAGCATTTTTGTATGGCAGCTAACAATTTGTGGAGCACAACCACTCTCACCTCAAAGAGAAGAGCCATTTCTACAATGGAATTAAATGGAAAGACATTTGTTTGGTCACCAGTGATTAGTTTAATCTAGCAATTAAATACAGATCGAGTCAACCAAGCAGCTCAGGCAAACTAATTCCTTTCTCTCCCAACTGGGATCTGATCTCATCCTTCAAATGTAGTATCTGTAGCTTTCACCTCAAGTTAGGAATTTACCAGAAAATCAGCTATGATAAAAAAATGGGGAAGTTGCACATTGATAGATTGAAGGTACAGTCACATAAAGAGATTAAGGAAGAACTTAGCTGCAAGTTTCCTTTTAGAGCTCTGGAGATTATTCTTCTCCTAGCTTGCTGTTTATGCTTTACAAGCGTGTAAACGATGCCCAGACAAGCAGACTCTCTGCCAGTCTATCCAGGAGTCGGTCTGCCTCATGTGAGTTTAAAAGTCTTCCCTATTGTCCCCTCACTGACATATCATTCTTCTGATCTTACATGTGACATTTTGGCTGTCCTAGTGCCTAAATCCATCTGTACTGCAAGCTACTTTTTCATCGATTATAGGTCGTCCTCGCTGGCTTTCCTTATTGCCCTTCTGTGAGAGGCAAGTACCTAGTACGGCATTCACTTCTTCTAAACCACAAATAGAGCTACTACAGTTAGTCCTCAGCGGCACAGATGATGTACTACTACCCTCTTTAAATCAATACCACCATAACCAACCACAGCTTCTCCAGAATCCTGCAGAAACACCTTAATTTGTTAGTAAACCACTTAACAGAGCTTGTCATTTTTGGTCTGTGGGACTGTGTTGAATTTATGTCATAAAGCATCTCCTCAAAGTAAGTAACGCAGTTCCTCTAAGAATACAGAAGGAAATGAAAGAGAATCTACACACATGTTAGCTCATTTAATACTTACAAGTTCTCCTGAAGCTTGCTGGAATCCTGCTTGGTTCCCAGCTGGCTCATCAAATTCTTTATTTGAGCAGCTAAAGATAAAAGGATCACAAGACGAGTTAGAAAGACAAGTTTAGTATATTCTATACCTTCTTCAATCTATTCTTCTAGCTTTCCCCAATTCATTTCCTCTGAATGACTGACTGAACTTGAGCTGCTAAGACATTGACATTCTTCGCTTCAAATGCCAAATGTATTTTAAACAGCCCCTTTCGGCTGGCATCATAGAATCACAGAATGGTTTGGGTTGAAGGGACCTTAAAGATCACCTTGCCCCGGCCATGGGCAGGGACACCTTCCACCAGGCCAGGGTGCTCCAAGCCTTGTCCAACCTGGTCTTGGGCACTTCAGGGAGGGGACATCCACAGCTTCTCTGGGCAACCTGGGCCAGGGTCTCACCATCCACACAGGAAAGAACTTCTTTCTAATTCCTAATCTCAATCATTACTCTTTCAGTTTGAAACTGTTACCCTTTGTCCTTTCACTGCACTCCCTGATAAGCAGTCCCTCCTCAGCTCTCCTGCAGCCTCCTCAGGCACTGAGAGGCCACTGGAAGGTCTCTCCAGAGCCTTCTCTTCTCCTGAGCAGCCCCAGCTCTCTCAGCCTGTCCTCACAGGGAGCTGCTCCCGCCCTTTTCTCATCTCTGGGGCCTCCTCTGAGCTTGCTCCAACAGCTCCGTGTCCTTCTTGCCCGGGCTCCCAGAGCTGGACCCAGAACTGCAGGTGGGGTGTCCCCAGAGCGGAGCAGAGGGGCAGGATCCCCTCCCTCGCCCTGCTGGCCACGCGGCTCTGCAGCCAGCCCCGGGGGCCAGCGGCTTTCTGGGCTGTGAGCTCACAGTGCCCGCTGGTACTGAGAGTCTCACCCACCAGTACCCACAAGTCTTCCCTTGCAGGGCTGCTCTCCATTCACTCGTTGCCCAGCCAGGTTTGTGCTCGGGGTTGCCCCGACCCAGGGCAGGACCTTGCACGTGGCCTTGTTGAACTTCATGAGGTTTGCCCGTGCCCACCTCTCCCACCTGCGCAGGTCCCTTGGGATGACATCCCTTCCCTCCAGCGTGCGACCGCCCCACACAGCTCAGTGCTGCCGGCAAACTTGCTGAGGGTGCCCTTGATCCCACTGCCCCTGTCACCAACAAGGTGTTTAACATCCCCGGTCCCAGCACTGACCCCTGAGGACACGACTCCTCATGGGTCTCCACTTGGACATCAAGCCATTGACCACGACTCTTTAAGTGCGACCATCCAGCCGATTCCTTACCCACAGAGCGGAACAGACTGACTTTCAGACAGCAAAGGGACCATGACACATATACACCCAAGAGACAAGTCTGTGCAGCAAAAAGCTTGAGTGCTCCTCTTTCTCAACCTTTTTAGACCAACTAACATAGTTGTTTCTACCAGCCTTGCTATGTCTGTATTTTAGGCTATCACTGCTGCACTTTGACATATTCTAAAGTTACATATATTTTATGTGCTCTGTTATAAAAAAAAAAAATTAAGAAAAAGCCAGGGGTTGCTATCAGTCAAAAAACAAAAATCTGAATTTTTCTACTCATGATAGCCTAAAGTTTTTTCAATACTGGCACCAACAGTCTTTCAAGAACAGCAGATAGCCCTGGTGCCCTTCACTGTTAGCTTGTGGCAGTTTGAAATCATGTTGTAGTGAGAAGAAATATTCTGGCCCTCTTTCTCTCCTGCCTTCTATGTTTTTTTCTCTATTTTTCTTGTGTAGATGCGAGTGATCACACAACTACCCAATGATTCACATCAAACCATTAACCTACCTGAAAAGAAAGTGCCATCTTCTCTCCTCACTCCCTCTACCTGAGATTATTTTTTTTGACAGGTCAGCAAGCTGATCCACTTTATTTTGCAGCTGTACAATTTTTAGCAATACTAACAATGCTGAGCACAGCACTCACGACAGCAGCACAAGTCTGATTGGCTCAAACTGATCATGAAATCATGTGCTAACCCATGAAGGATCAAGAGAGGCAAGACCACGGAGGATCAGCTAGTACAGTTCTACAGGCAGCTGAATGGAGTTCAGCAAGAGCTGCTTCCAAATCAGTGACATCCTACTGCTGTAATTTCTGCTTTTGGCCTGGAACGGGCCTCTTCAGATGATTAAATGCGTGGCTGAAGAAACATCAAGTTCCTACAACGGCCACTTCTTTTAAAGCAATGTCCAACGTTTTGTAAGAATGGCAGCTCAGCTAAAGCTGCAGTGATATAATCAGTAATTTTCATTTAAGGGACCTTAAAGATCACCTAGTTCCACCTCCCTTCTCTTCTGCAGGCTGAACCACCTCAACTCTCTCAGTCTCTCCTCACAGGGCAGGTGCTCCAGCCTTCTGATCATCCCTATGGGCTCCTCCTTTGCAGCAAGTATTTCAGCTTTTGAATCCAGCGAGAGTGTCCTCACTGAGAGTTCTAGACTTCTGTCAGCTTACTCAGCAAGGAGTTGTTCAGCAGCTCCTTATGCCCTCAGCTGAACATGGCTTCTAGGAAGCAAGACCACAGGCATTTCACAGCTCTGTCAGCCACAGGAAAGGTAGAAGGGTCCCCCTGGAGAGGCAGCGCATGGGCCATACGTGAGTACCAAGAACTTTGCAAAAGGCATTTGGGTTCTAATGTGATACTCTGAGACGTGGGGGGTTTCTCTCTTGGGGAAGATTCTTGCAAGTCCTGCTTCCACGCCAGGCACTGGGTTCTCTGTCCTGGTGCGAACCAGGTTCAAATGTGCTTACGTTATCTCAGCTAATGACAATGCACAGAGTCTACACAAAATGAGAGAAAAGTGTATGGGAGGCCAAAGGAAGGGGCTAGAGCTCTTCACCTTTGGATAGCAGGTACAAATATCATCAGAGCAAGCCCCCTCAGTCAAAAGCTTCCAGTCCCTAAACCCTTTCAATTTTAGTCTCTAAAGCCTTCCACATACTGACTATTTTACACTTATCATTACTTAAGACATTTCAATCTCTGCTCTAAATGCTTACGTAACAAAGCAGTTGTGCAGGCAACAGTTTTGCCAGCTCAGGCCACCAGTTTTCTATATATTCTGTGTGAAACGCTAACTCTACACCAACAGGAGTCAGTAACAGTGAGCTGTGTCCCTTGTTCGCTTGCCATTTTCCCTATAAGGAATGAAAGGAGAAATAAGGACAGGCTCAACGCTTCGATATCTCCTCTCCTCCAAGGCTTGAAAGGGAAGTTTTTATACAGTGTGCAATAAAGTTAATTACTGCAATGTTGAGTCAGATGTTCTGTGTGTTCCCACCCACCTTGATAAAAACTGTAAGGCTATTTGTTCCGTTCGAGCCAGGCAGCACACCGAGACAGGACGGGTGCTGGTCATGAGACACTGGAAGTTTGTCCTGAGAGAAAGAGAAGCTGAACTACTTAGAAGGGGAGGCTCAGAGAAGGGAGCTGGGGTTGTGCGGTGAACTTAGAAGCAACTCAACCAGCAGCCATGCCCAGACCAAGAGGAAATGGACATGACTGAGCAAAATGAAAGCAGTTTCAGCAATATTAACAGTTTTGTATAATCAAATTGGAGAAGAAACAACACGTTCAGCTGACCCTGCC